>NC_088103.1:47999403-48006903 GCF_036370855.1 Dromaius novaehollandiae | reverse complement strand
CACAGTGAAATGCAATGCAAATAACGTTTTGGGAATAATGAGGGATTATATTGATACATAACTAATAATGTACTTGAATCGCTGTGAGTCAAATTATTTTAGTTCTACAAGGGGTGATCCCAGCAACATTGCAATAAGCTATACGAGGTCCGTGCTTTTGTACCTTCTCAAAACTGTCGGAAGTACGTTATAATTTGATATTCTAGAAGCATGAGAAGATATAAAAAATCAGAAAACATTTGGTTAATGGGTTTATCATGTTTATTTGAATAAGGAAGATTGAAACTCCATTTATGCCTAGCATAAATGCTTTAGAGATCTTAATTATTGATGAAAAATCTGCTGTGCTTCTAAATTTAAAGATATGACAATTTTATAGGAATTTTAATCACCTTCTACATTAGGAATTTTCAAGATTTTGCATTTATGAGAATGGGACCTATTTTAGCCTTCTAAAGAGAGTTGTCACTTACAATGTCAGAATACTATCAGAATTCTCTTACGTACTGTGTATGTCTGAGGAGGGAGTTCGGCATGATGCTCTTCATCTTAAGATGTGTTTTTGAAAAGCTATTGAATGTAATGTTCACTGCAAGCAAATCGCAGCAGATAGAGAAGGAGGGCACATATGTGAAAAAGCCCTGTAAGACTGATAGATCTTTTGAAACAATCGAAGTGTATTTTAAATTCCTAATAATAATTTATGCTTGCTTGATCCGTGTGTTAATAGTTTGTTACCTAAATTTGTTGTCGGTGCTGAATTTCTGGTTTGTGTTTCCTCCTGAGCATCGCAGAACCAAATTTTCCCCATCAAATTTGTGGGTCAATTTACAGTTGTCCATAAGAAGTGTTATGTTGGCTTAAAAAAAGAATTATATACAATATGCTTCACCAGATCCTTTTGTCCTTTGGATACATTTAGCAGCTTTTGACCAGATAAGGCATATTTGTCCTCAGGATACGAACCAATAATTCAATCCTGAATTGAGATCTATGGCCACCCATTTGTTCTAGCCCACACTGAGAGTCTCTGTGATAATCTGAATTGTTTATCGCGCTAGAAAAAAAGAGAGAGAGGGGAAAAAAAAAAACTTGCGCGCTTCAGGAATACCGATTTCTTTACGTTTAAAATACTTTAAATAAACTTAGGTAATTATACATTTGAATCCTGCAGTAGATTTTAAGGGTAAAAAACAAAATAAAAGGCCGTGAAAACATTTTCGTCTGTTGCATGCCTTCCCGACCTTTTAATTCACTGAGAATATTTACTTACATCAACTTGATTTTTCTCATGAAGCATGGCTGAGGATATACATTTTTATTACAGTATGCATTTAAATATATTCTGGCATATCAGTGCTGTTCATACAACACAGTAACTCACATAGTAAAGAACAAACCCACCATAAATTGTAGTGTAGTCAGTAAAAAGATGCCACAGAAAAAGTGTCCCTGGGAAATTAGATTGACCCAAAGAAAAGCAAATAAAAGAAAGGAAAAGGCCCATATTTTCTTTGCGGTGTTGCTGAAAAGGATGGGAGTATCATTTTCATAGTGGAATAATGTTTTCTGGGAAAACACAAAAGCAGATGTTCCTCATTAGGAACACCCATTGTCTACATATCACAACTATGAACAGATAAATCTATCCTATTTCACCCATACATTCCAATGGCTGTAAATGATTACAGGATGCCGCTGTAACTGCTAAACCAAAACCACACTGCGTGCTAAAATAATTCCTCAGTGCCATCATAGTATATTTTATTAGAAGGTATGGAAATTCCTGGTAAGATACATCCTCTTGACTTTTCCTTTCCTTGTTTGGCTTGAATGTATATGAAGGCTCAGTGTCCAACTGTTGAAAACTGAAAAGACTGATTGTGGAGGAACACGGGAAGGCAGGATTGCATTACTATCAAAACATTAAGTGGCAGCTCACTAGTAAAGCAATGGCAAGTCTGCTTGTGCACTCCGAATGTGCTTGCAATGTATTACTGATAGCATGCTCTGCAACGTTTTTCCAGATGGTACTATCACAGTCATACTGCTAGTTGGCATCTCTGTGGGTAGTAAATACCCCCCTCCCCAATAAATCTGGCATTATTCTATAGAGTTTAGGAGACTTATCATTCCAAGTGTGTCCTACTTTCCTGTATAGAAGCCAGACATCTGTTTATCCCATTTCTTTCATACGGAGTTTGGAATAGCTTTAGTTTTGGGGAATAAAAAGTTTTGTCATATTTAACAGCTGTTACAAAATTTCAATCCTGTAGCTCTTAAAATACTTTTCAACTGACCTCAGATTTTATACATAATTGACATTGCTCGTAGACACCCCCCTTAACCTTTTGCTGTCTGTAATCTCGTATTATTTTCAGTAAATGAGTTGACTGTTCGCGCCGGGGTTCTTTACGTTGGATCCCCAGTAAAGAGCTTTAATTCATTTAAACTACAAGTTTACACCTTTAAAGTAATTGTGGAACGGTAGCCGAAGACTGATTGGAGTTGGGTTTTTTCTCTCTTTTTTTTTTTAGTCAACAGTGTTTCCTTTCACTTCCTGTCACAAAGGTCAAAGAAAGCTGACCTTTGCTGGCAGTCCTAGTCACTGAATTATTCATGTGATTGACTTTTTGTCAGTGCACACAGTTGTGCTCTGGGACATTTTATTCATTTACCTCATTTAAAGCGCCTTTCTGCACCTGTTCAAGTATTAATATCATGTAATTTGGGCCTAATGCCGATTTTGCTGAACACTCATTATATTTTTTATTAGCTATATTTCCAAACGATTATGTATGATTATTACCAAGCCTTACAAACAGCAATGGGTTATTCCCTAGACCTTTACATCTTCTTGTCAGGTTGTTTTCAGAAGCAAGGAGGATAAACATTTGACCAGTCCCAATGTTTTTATTCCTACTCCATATCCAACCAGAGAACTTAAAGCTTTTTCCCTTATGGCTTTGCGAAAGCATGATTAAATCCAACTCTGCAGAAGCTGTACAAATGCCAGCATTTATAAGGTCAACGCTTTTGTTAAAAATGCTATGTAAATGAGGATCTGCAAAAAGGGACATTAAATAAAATTAAATTCATTGTCTTCTTTAATGTCATTTACATTTTGGCTAAGCCCTGGCCTGTCAAGGAGGATTTTTTAAATAATTTTAATTACACATCATTTAGGGATCCAAGGTTTTCTATTCAGTAGCATTTGGATAACCTGCAAAATGGTGACTGTTTATTAACTTCTTAAATGACAACTTGTCATTTCATCTGCATAATGCAATGAAAACAGAACAGTTTCGTGTCTTTTTTAAATTCTTATTTTTCTTTAAGATGTGCACCTAACTATTGACGAATAGGATAGACCTTATAATATCTCAGTTGTTCTTTTTGCTTTCATTGTCCTATTGGTGCTGCTAAGTTAAAAGTATATTAAAAAAAAAAACTTTCCTGGGTAACCAGTTTTTTTTTAAATTTCTGTTAGAAACGCAACCTTGATTCTTTTTAAGAATGTGGTGTATTGTAGGTTAATGGGTGCAGCTAGAAGAGGTGTATTTATGGACAGGGGTGGTCAGATTGGCTTTTCAAGTGCACAGGTGGGAACACCTCTCTCCGATGAAAAAGCAAACCGATACTGCTAGCGTTAGGGAGGGAGAAGATAGGCTGTACTGCATGCATTTGTTCTGCAGAGTGTACGTGTGCACAAATTAAAGATCTCAGGGTAGCAAAAGGAAATTTAAAATGAAAGTAATTGTATAATCCAGCAACGCTCAAACCACCGTTCGGAAAACAAATTCAGAAATAGCCACTTTGTCCATTCTTCTTCCCTTTTCCCTCATCTCGTTTTCTTTTTCTCTTTTTCTTTTTCTCTTTTTCTTCTTCTCATTTTCTCAGGCCACCTAAGTTATGCCATTTACGTCATTCTCTCTGAATCCGTACTCTTAATCAGGGCACAAACTGCAGTTAATGCAGTGGTGCAGATACCTCCTTTGCTAGCGGAGGAATGCGCTCACGTAGATCTTCAAAACCATTGTTCTCAAGTAAATCCCCAATGTGTTAGATGAGACTTCTGTAACACTTTTTTCCTGTATAATACTTGATTATTTGTATGAAGCCAAAAGTATTGCATTACTGCTGTACAAAGGAATAATAAAATAGCATGCTTTTGTGAGAAAGGAAAAGAGGGGGAAGGGATTTAAGCAAAGCTGTCAAAAACTATACTGCAAGAGGTATCCTGATACAAACCATCCTTTGCTTCTGTTGCAGCCTTATCAGGTGAAAAGCTAAGATACTGCCAGAGCCTGTAATTTTGTTAGGATGCCTTTGATGAATTGGATTAGGTTATGGAAAAATCTTTCAAACTCAGAGTTCTGGTACGCAAGCTTACAGGAAGTAAATAATTACTCTCAGACAGCAGATAATTAAAAAAAACAACCTGTGAAACAAAGTGGTAGAAGCGATTTTAGTGAAGCTTGGTTTATAACATATGCCCACGAAGAAAAGATATTTTAAATGGGCGTATTTAGAAGCAGTGTTGATGCAACAGCGTTAAGTTACTTTTAGAGCAGAGTGAATAATTTATTAGACCCGGGAATCCAAGGAGAAGGGTGGCAGTGGGAGACATGTTGGAAGAGCTGGAAATTCCAAGCCCTAACGATGGAAATTGTCACTGCAGATGCCAGGAAGTGATTGACAAGCAGGGCTCCAGGAAGTGAAAACTCAGGGAGCTTAACCTGTGCTTGGCAGCGCTTCCAGAGCTTACACTCCGAGAAAATGAAAACCATTCACTTCAGTCAAACTGCCAGAATACAAGCTTCTCTTGTTTGTTTATCTTAATAGCAAATCTCACAAAAATGTTTGTGGTCAAAACCATATATAATACAACATTATACTAGCATTATTAGTACTCTATTAAAATAAAGATGTAACTACACTTTGCAAAAAAAATCTGAAGCTGGAGAATTTTACAGGGTACTCTGGATTTTATGAGTTTCAGTGATTTGACTTTTCTGTTAACTGTTTTGGTTCATTAACATTTTAAGCTGAGGAGAACTTGTTAGTTTATTGGTATATCAGTTTAGTTGAAATAAAGTATGGCTTGCTCAATTCTGGTTTTTACTGCATTACTGTATGAACTCTCCTTATTTCTCAAAGGTGGAAAAAATCCAGCATGTAAATAGCGTTTGTTATGTAGAAAGGGAATAAACTTGTTTTGCAGTGTTTGTAGATTCTAGCATGTTGAGGCTAGAGGCAAATTAAAAAAAAAAAAATCTCTCGATACCTTCAGCAAAAGTTTCACAGCCAGAAAATTGTGCAGAACCAGTCATCATATGGCTGTGGTGCCAGAAGTGTATAAAGTAAACTGCATCATCTGAAAACAGCAGTAAGGATAGTGTTGTGTTTTCCCAATAATTCACTAGGAAATGAGTTTAACATGTGTGGAAAGGAAGGGGCTTACATTTGTGTTGTTGTAAGACATGTAGCATAGGCCCAGCTAGCGGAAGAAGTCGGCTCCAGCTTGTCTCTAGTGAAAGACGAAACACGGTTACACATCTGGTGAGAAAGAACAGTTCATTTGCCGAGACAGCTCTCTCTCTCTCTCTGCTGCAGCTGAAAGAAGCTATTTTGACAGAAACAAAGCCATGGGGGTTGGGGGAAGCGATTAGCAGTATTCTGCTCACTAAAAACTCTTTGGCCTTAATGATAAAGAAATAGAAGGAAAGGAAATAAAGAAACCTGGCCTAATCCTTAAACAGTGTTTAAGCAGGCTTTTAAAGAGGAGGAATACAAACAATGACTTCCATATAAAACTCCCCCTGCACTTTGTAAAAGTTTCTATTAAAATTACAAGAAATTCAGACCAAAAATTAATCAAAAAGTTGAAGGAGTTATAAAAAAGCAAAAGTCCAGACTTACTTTTAGGATAAATTTGCATTACCATGACGCATGTGCACTGGAAGAAATTAATTTGGCAGTATGTAAGAAAATGGTCCACTCATTTAAAAGGTGAATTCACTACTGAAAATCTTAAATGCCTTGTTTTGCCTACTGGACTTGTGACTGTGCAGAAGATTCAGTCTAGTTATAAAGCAAACAACAAGAAGACCTATCAAAAATCTCAATCTACAAGAAAAATCACAATCCTACAGCTTGAGTGAGGTTATTAATACACAAAAGATGGATGTGAGTGCCCTTTATTTTGAATAACAACCAGTAAAATTGAATTGGTCTTGGTATTGTGTGGATTGTCAGGAATGCTCTTTACCAATCCAAATTTGATTAGGATTTCCTCTATATGTTTGTGCAGTTCTTCTGTGGTTCATGAGACACTGCTGGGCAGCAAGCTGCCTTTATCTAATCCAAGCAGTAGTATTAAGCTATATATATATATATGTATATATATATGTGTGTGTATATAGATCTACTTTAGGTAACTGAAAAGTGAACTTAAGCAGTACTTTGTTCTGTTGGAAACAAGTAACTGCTGAGAATAACTTAAGGTATAAAAACAGTGCGGGGAGTGATTTTGTCGTTCCTGCTCAGAACCCCATTATTTCCCACTGTCAGTGGCAGCTGAATGAATGTTTGATGATTGCGGGACTGGGGCAGAAGCGCAGAAAAGTAAATTATAGGAAAATGAAATAAAAATACTTTGTTTCTTTCCATTGGAGTTTGACCTTAGGTCTGAGAAGATGTTCTAACTTGCGTATTATTTGACGTCTTTGAAAAATTCCATAAATAATTTTATAGATTTTTTTCTTTTTTCCATAATCCTAAATTCTTGCAGTTTTGTTATGTGAATTTCCGGCTTAGAGTACTTTCAGAAATACATTGGCAATTCTGCGTTCTTTGATTTGTAGTTATCTAACTTTTTCTCCGGGCTTTGTTCTCATACACTCATCCTCTTTATATCCAGGTTATTGTTGGAACAGATCCATCTTTTAAGAATTTAACAACACTGCTTTAACTATTGTAGTTTACTTCAGTGCGTTCATTTTTAGTGACTGACTGCTGTAACGTTACCTGTGTCTGTTTTCCAAACCACATAATTCTGAAATACTAGAGATTAAAAGGTAAACCCGGATGATTATAAATAATTAGAATAGAAGGTAGATTGAGCTACAGTAAAAATGGAACTGTGTTCTGTGTAGTTGTTTTTTCTTTTGGTTTAATAAATTAAACTACAAATTTTCTTAATTGCCAAACAAAATGTTAGGCCAGCTTTAACCATTCCTGACAGTAAAACACAACATAAAACCTGCTGAGAGTTATATGTGGTATTTAATAAGAGACAGAGTAATGCAAGGTTTTTTATGGTTAAGTATGAATTCACACCCACAGCATTTGTTTCACATTAGAAAAGGTTTGTAAATCAGATCAATATGCTTGGATATTGTGGTCCCTTAGTGGGATCTCTTATGTCATTTCTTTCATGATATTTGGTTATTGGAAATGCTGCCAAAGTGAGCTCCCTCCATCTATTTCCATTTTCTG
>NC_088103.1:47991903-47994403 GCF_036370855.1 Dromaius novaehollandiae | reverse complement strand
GCCTGCCTTCTGCGACGCAGGGGCAGCCGCTGCCTGCGCAGACACCGCCTTCGCTGCTCTCCCCGCTCGCTCCGAGTGTTCCTGGGACTGAAGCGTTCACAACTAGCTTTCCTGTGGAGGGAAGGAGGTTTTTTGGTCATTGTAGTGGCCAGCTCACCTTTCACTTAACGCATGCCAAGCTAATCAGATGTGGCTGGAAATCCTGGCAGGTATTCAGTCCGATGCTATATAAACCATTTCCTTGGGAGAAGGCAGTTCAGTGCGCAGAGCACATCTGTGCCAGTACCGCAGGCCGCAGGAGGAAACCCGCCGGCTGGTAGAGCCAGTGCTCAGCACGGAGAGCGCGGAAGCGTTAGGCAGCGCGGCTGCGAGGCACCGAGCAGCACTGTGGTATTCTTTCCTCACAAGTTGCCCAGGTTTTCTAGCGACAACTGGCAAGAAAAAGGAGCTTATCAAAACATACGCTGTAGGTTTCTACACATTTTGGGTGTTATCATCAACCCTGAGTCGATTCAGAGTACCCGGAGGATACTGAGGTTATCACGTGCGACTTCTCAAGTGGACAACTATGCTAGCAATTAGGTAATTTTACTTTATGCTGACGTAACTGGTGAAGATAGTGCCTTTGTGTCCCTTCTCCTCTGAGACTGTTTGCTAAATATTGTCTGTTGGTCTAGCTAGCTAAGAATTGGGGTAAACATTCGTTTGGAGGAAAGCTGTAGTTTGGAGTAATGCATTTGCGGAAGGTGGAGGTGAACCAGCAGAGGGCCTGGACCCACCTGCCTTTCTCATCAGGCTCCTTCCCGCTTCACCCGGCCGCACCACTGACGCGCCTTTTTACGTGGAGGCCTCGCAGGAGATATACAGCTTGGTAGTGAACATAGATTTGGATTTACTCCACATTAAACAGTCCACTTAACCCCAAAGTGCTTCACAGTGGCTCTAATTAAGGAGATCTAAGTCTAGCGTCGCTGTGGCTCTTGGTACTGGATTAGGCCCAAAGTCAGTAAAACTAAAATTACAAACATAAAATAACTACTTACTGGCACAGCATGCATGTTTTCACACATTCCAGTCTATTCCATGAGCTGTTCTAAAGACAGTAATGTAACAGAATATGCTTGAACATATGGCAGAATTAACAATTGATCTAGCTTCTGAAGGCAATGTGAAATTTTATTTTGTGTGCTAATATGTGTATGTGGGTCATTCAATGTATGGATGTTTATTTAAATAAAGCCAGCCATTTGCTTTCTTTCAGTGTGATTTACACTAAGTAATATCTATGCCCGGCTAGCATGAAAGTATCCCCTTTTATGTATTTTTTAAACTTAAGGATAATTTTGACTTACAAGATGGAGTACAGTGATCGTCTGCTCGTTGTCTTTACGCCACAGTTCTCTGCATGTGAAGCCAGGATGCAGCACTGGTTTAATTTTGTTTTCATTGCATTCTAGAGGTTCTAGTTAGCAAAGATAGTCCAACCCTAATTTGCCGTGTTGTGATAAACTAGCATACTGATTACCTAAGATTTTAGAATATAATTTTCAGATTACTTGCTCTCTTGGGTTCTGCTTGTGAAAAGAGGCTTCTGTTCTGGCATGACATCATTTGAGCTCCCAAATAATCATAGCTTTAATTAACTGCAGGTATAAATTCTACTCTTTTAATACGTGTACCTGCTTATTCCTCCAGAAGACGGCAGAGACGCCTACACAGAAATGTAGGTAACCTCATTCATGCTTAAGAAGGATAAAGTAGGCAATACTAAAATAGATGAATAAATGTAATAGTGAGTCATATTATCTGCTAATTACTAATAGCAGGCTTTGAGAAACGCTGTTTTAAATAGAGGGCTAAAGCTTTTTTTTTCCTGGCCCAAAGTGTCACTTCCAAAACAAAATGGTTTTGAAAAATTTGTGTATCCTTGGAACACATTCTGCTAGGAAGCAGTTCACAAAATAGATGTGTTTGTCCAACACAGGAGTGCCATTTAATGGACACAAAGAGATCTGAATGAACCTTTGTGGAGTAACAGCAGTGTCACTTTTAAGCTGTGTTAAATAACCTAGCAGAGTTCTTCCTGGCTTCATATATTTCTATTAGTGGAGTAAGAATGGTTTAAATCCCAGTGTGTTTTAATTGCTTTTGCCATTCAGCTTCTTCCAGATAGCAAATACCCCATTTAAAAGTAATGCACTGAATTAAGTAGAATTGTTTTAAAACTTAAAGAAATATGCAAGTTGGCGACTATTTCACAAGGCCTTTGTTGTATCAGAGTTTAACAGTTAGGAAAAACACAAATATATTTTGTTTGTGGTGGGTTACAGGTTCAAAGAGACTTTGAAAAAATAGACTGAGGATAATTGGGTTATCAGATGCAGACACTGCAGGGAATTGAACATTATCTCTTCCTAGTGTTAGAACTACTGGGTCACTTCCTTAACTCTACAGCTTCACTCTCTGTCAGTCTGACGGAATCCAGATGGCTGAAATGGGC
>NC_088103.1:47974403-47989403 GCF_036370855.1 Dromaius novaehollandiae | reverse complement strand
ACGTAACATTCGAAAACTATGATTTGGACCAGTGTTTTTGTAGAGTGAGGTGTAGCTATTTATGTTTATACAAATTCATACTTTTTATTCACGGTGATGTTGTTACCATATGTTATAGGAAATTACAAGTCTTTAAAGCTGTGGAAGTAAACTCTGAATGTGACAAATAAATAAGTGCCTCAAAAGCTGGTTTATTTTTAAAAAGGGGTAGACCAATGAATTGTTAAGTGGCACTATCTGATCTGCAGCAGCTTCTGTGATGTTGTAGAGAGCCCTTCACAGCAGGATGAGCAAGAGGCTATCTTCGTGGCTTTCAGTAGGTAAGACAACAGGATGAAAGTTCAAAAAAGGGTTGTGAAACTATTGTCTAATGTTTTCTGAAAGAAGTGATGGAAGCATGAAAATATTCTGGTTACTGTTATTTTAAGCTAAAATGTATTGCAATTAGAAGATTCAGTATTCAATCCAGTCACTAAATTATATTTTTCTCCATTGCATAGTTGTATATATTATAAGAAATTTCATTGCTAATAACACAGTAACTTCTGTACTGGACGGAAAAAAGTCAGCTTTCTAATAATTACCAATGCCTATTCCTCTTAGTCCTATTCCTTCAATGTTGCTAGAACTGAGGGCCATCTATTTATTTATTCCTTACATTTGTTTTCTTGTGCTTCTTATTTTTCCTCCCATTCATTTCACTTAATTGTATTCCCTCTTGCTTCTCCTCTTTTCTTAAATATTTTGAATACACTTGAAAAAAAGAAACCCCTTTTAGAAATGCTGCCATTTCCGGGGCCTCTTCTCTACCTGTTATCCCTCGATAACTGTCTTCTTCCCCACTCCCTCATTCTCCTCAGTTTCTTTCTCACCCAGCATACCTGCGCTTCAGTATCCTGTCATCTGTTCCCTTTCCTTGCTCTTGTTTTTGTTACCTTTGTTCTACTCTAAACATTTTAACAGTCTTTTGACTTCCTACTGCCATGGTCATCTGACTTTTCGTTTTGTCATGGTCAGTCGTACACTTCTTCCAGACATCTTTTCCTTCCTTAGTTTTTCTAGTTTTGTCTTCTATGCTATATTGACTCTCTTTTGTCTTCCTTCCTGTTCATAAAATTTTCTTAGATTTTGGTCCTATTTTCTCCTCTTTATTATGTGGTCTCTTTCACCCGAAGAGCTACAGCTATCAACTTGTTTAAGTGATTTACAGGTCTGTCACTCATCTCCTGACTTGTCTTTCCTCTGCACAGACCTGTACCTCAATCTGTCTTTTGAATATCTCTTTGAGAAGTTTTGCAGTAAACTTGAGCTAAACGTGAGAAAAAATTAACATTATTGCTTTTCAAAATATTCCACAGTTTCAGACACTATAGTTGATACCATTAGTGATCTGCCTTGCTTGGGTCACAGTGCCAGAGCTGTCTTTGAATACACCACTTACACTTCCAAGCTACAGGCAAATCGTTTTTCATAATACCATCTTCATCTTTCGTCCTTCATTAATTGGATGGAATTCTTATTCTGGGTCTTCTGTTTTCAGCCATCTCTGTAGCTTTATCCTTTTTACCATTTTCCTTTTCTGCTTCAAAAGGCAGCACAAACCTACACTTCTCTGTTTTTCTGACTGTATAAGCCACTGTAGGGCTCTCTTACCCATTGCATTAAATACAAATGTCTTGCCAAGCATTCAAGGCTTTCCCAATTTACTCATCATATTTAATCTGCTGTTACAGTTATTGCCTTATCTTTTCCTTTCGGTTTTCAGCTATACCAGTTTTGCCAACTCCCATCACCAGCTAGTCTACTTTTTAAGGGCAGCCTCTTACATTCTTCTCCAGAGATAACATGAAAATCCCTTTTCCTTGATGCCAACTGTAAAAACGTTAGTTTGTTCTCCATCAGTTGTCCCTCCTTGTTCATATCATTGTGTTCATAGCAAGTTGCAGATCAATGCTGAGAAAAAAATAAGCCAAAAAAGAATAGTGGTTTCATCACTATTCCTATGTTGTGCAAAAGAGTGGTTTGATCTGAAAGTGGTGGTGGTAGATACATATTCTGGAATTTTTGTTTCTGTCTCTGTCATCCAGAAACAAAAAAAATGGGAGGAGGATTACTGCACCAGATCCATGGAAAGGGGAAGCCTTGCAAACAGCTCCTTATGCAAGTGAAAGGAAGGAGTGGGACACTGTGCTTTCTGCTTCCTCTTTCACGTCTGTCATTACCCTTGTCCTCTTCTACCATTCATGAACTGCTTGTGCTGCTAATCGACACTGTCTTAGTTATGTTTTAAGACATATATGGCAAAGTCTGTCTTCTTTGAGAGTTTTCTTTAGAGCTTAAAACATGAAACTTTTATCCTTACTGAGATCCTTCTGGTTTTACCATAAATAAATAGCCGTTGATGAACATAGCTGTTGTCCCGTAGTCCTCCAAATAGGCTCCAGCATCTATGTTGACCTTTACTGCTTTCTGTCTTCCACTGTCACCCACCAGTGCACTCCAAGTCCGCTGCTCCTCACTCAGCATTTTTTCCCCACAATCCCAGGACCACAATCCTGGCAACTGCAAAGAAGCCTGGAATTTTAGTGTTTTGCTGCAGGAAAGAGCCATCAAGAGCCTGCAGCTGTTGAGGTGAGAACGGAGTGAGACTTGCACTGAGCTGGCTTACTGTGTTGTCAGTACCAAACAGTTCCTTATTGCACATTTTTCTAACGTTCTGTCCAGTCTAATTTTAAATGTCCTAAGCCGTGTCTCCTTTATATGACTGTTTCATAGCTGAATACAACTCATTATCAAAACATTTTCCTGAATCGTTAAATATTTCCTTTCTTCTTTCCAGCTTTCATCCTTTTGTTGTAACACCTACTTACATCACCACAGAGCCACTCTGTTCCGTTATTTCCGTTCAGATATTTATTACATGTACCTTCTCATTTGTCACAGAGCCAAGTAAACACCTGTTTAGCTGTTTTAATCCTTCATCAAGAATCAGCTTCTTCACCTTTCTCTAATTTTCACAGCACCACCACGCTGCTTCATTACTTCCAGTATAACTATCAGTTGCACTTTCAGTCTATTGAATAATGCATATGGTACACATATGCATTATAGCCAATCTGTACACATTACCTTTTGTTAAGTGATAGCTGTTTATACGTATCTTTCTTCTTATCTATACAAATTTTCTTCTCCCTGTCAAAAGTAGAATTTCCTCATTTTAAAGGTATGTTTGACCTTCTCAGTGAGAATTTCAGGGATTAATAGGCATTGATACAGTCTAGCTACTGTCCAAAATCCAAGATTTGGCAGACATAGCAAAAATAAAAATTAAAAACTAAGTTATGTGAATCACCTCAGACTCATTTCAACAGCTTACAACAGTTGAAACAAATTTCCTTATTTGCATTATGGCGCTAGTGACTGGCCACTGAAGACTGTAACTGGGGCAGATCCCTAGTGTAGAGTCGGTTCTAGTTATTTCTGAATTGTCATTAATTTTATTCTTTTCCTCATTTACTAATGGGCCTAGTTTCTCTCTTGTCTTTTTCTCTTAATCATATAAACAAGAACATTCTTAAGGTTGAAAAGGCATTCATTCAAAAGTAAAAAGCAAAAAGCCACCCCAAAATGCTATCAAAAAGGTTGCTACTGCAAGCTTGATTTGGACTCCCTGTACTTATGCATTAGGAGATTGGTTTTAGTTATATAATCGGAAACAGTGGGTTTTTTCAGCCCCGCATGATCCCTGCCTCATTCAGTACACTGCGTAGTGTTCATTAAATGGTCAGCTAGTCAGTATTTTTTTTCCTCAGTGTGCAGTGTGTGGTCCCATCATGTTTTAGTTGTTGGACACTATTCAAGTTCTGTCTTAACCCCCGCCCCCGAAATTTTGCTATGAGCTGTCTTACTGAGCTCGCCACTGATGTGTAGATCTGCAACAGAAATTTATTTCTACAATATCCTTGTCACATGAAGAAGAATTATCCCTGTTTTAGAAATGGGAAATTGAAGCACAGAGAAATTAGGAATGAAGTATATCCTTAAGTACGCCGCTGGAGATGCCTAGAATCTGATTTTTCAGAGCACTTGTCTTTATGTAGTATTTTATATGTCCAAAACACAGCTATCATTGACTTTGATTGTAGCTATATGCACAAATCGTAATCTGGAGTTGCAAGCCAGGCTCCAAAAAAGAAGCTAAGCGAAGTTAATCCTTCTCAGTGAAGTTTTGTTTAGGTAGACCTGGCTAGAATTATTGAGTAGGAGCTTTGTGGTAGAGGTAGGGTTGAAATGTCATACAGAAGAGAGCTAATTACCTTGCCGATATTTCTTTCAAACTCATGATTTATCCTCTTCCCAATTTTTAAAATTATCAACAAGGCAGTAGGGGATTTGATTAAGAAAACGCATCTTTAATGAATCCTTCATTTGAACTATATGAGGGTTGGTCTTGTAAAGAGAGTAGTTTTAACTGTGTAATTACATAATATTTAACACTGGATAGTATGGGTGTAAAATAAGGCCCTTTATGCAATTTAATAGGTTTTTAAGAAAGACCTGCATATCATTTTCCTATGTCCATGGGACATCAGGAGCTTTGAAACCTTTGAATCTACTGCAGAGACTTGATCACACTTAGATATGGACTCGTACTAATGGAAACGATCCCTAAAATTTACCAGGTATTTGTTTACAGCAAAGAAAGGACTCAAGGCTGATATGAGGTTAGATATGATAAGGTTGAGACCTTATCATATCTAAAATACAGAATAGTGTAGCCTAGTGGGAACATGTTCTCCTGCTCTTATTCCCAGAAAAGCTCTTTCAGATAAATTAATTAGTAGTCAAAGGACTGTCGAAGAAGAACTGCTCTGACACCTTATTGTTTGAGTATTCAGAAAGAATAGGAAAACACTACAAGTAGACACCCTTTAAGGAAAGATCAATGTTGGAAAATAATTGTTTTACAAAGTAAAAGAAAAATGGAGAGGAATGAAACTGGACTTAGGAAACAGGGTAACGGTCACAAAATAGCAGAAGGAAGGGAGCTGGGAAGAAGCAGTGGGGAGAAGCCGCAACATTATATGGAGTGACGGGACCAGCGAGACCTCGCAGGTAAAAATGGATGGGGAACCAAAAACAACAGTGATTCACACCAAAAAGGTCCTGCCTTATATGTTCATCCATTCTGCTAAGTACCCTATGCCAAACATAAAGATGACACCAGAGCAGCGTATTGGCAGCAGAGAGATACAAAGAGGAAAAAAGAACAAAGGAGGGTCTTAAATAAGAGGAGGTAACCATGAATTCTAAAAGAGACAAGAGAAAATAAATGCAGGGAAGTTGCTAAAGTTATGAAAAGATAAGATTTATAGGCAAGTTCATTTCAGTTGATTGGCTATCTGATCAACTGCTGTTGCTAATTGGATTAGTTGCCAAAATAAGCTGAGAAATAGAACCTTCCCTTTTCTTATTGTTAATGCCTTCCAGGGAATCCTTGTGGACAAAAATCAAATCTTCCAGCAACCTAAAATTATCCTCTACAAAACTTAAGAACCTTAACACTTAGTTGTACCTCATTCTACAGATCTTTCAGTGGCTAAAAATCTGTAATTACAGTGTTTTGTGAGATGGAGCATTCCTGTTCTCCAAATCAAGTGGTTTGTGGCAGATTCTTACTATTGTTCCTCTTTGTTTTTTTCCTCCTTTCTTGTCCTTTCTTGAAGAATTTCATTGCTACATTTCCCATAGTTGACTTACAGCTTTCTGGCAATATAAATACTTCTGACATAGTGGAACAACCCTAGAGAAAGCCTTAGGTAATTTCAGAGTGCCCCTTAATATGGAGACCGTAAGCATCCATCTATTTAGTTTTTTCCTAAAGCCAGCACAGCTGTTTCCAAAGCAGCACTCTGGGAAGGAAATCACCTCCTCTTTCATTGCTTTATAAAAGTGCATCTAAATAATTCTCTGAAAATAAGTTATGTTCTTAATCCTGGCTCTGTGTTGTATTCTTCTACTGTATAAAAACAACAGATCCATTGAAATGATTAACGTCATGATCTGTTATATAGCTTGTAATATTATTTTATTCCCTATATTAATACATCATCTCGAGCCAAAATAAGTATATAACCTTTTCTTGTATCCCATGTGGTATGAACTTTTATACAAAATACCCAGTGCAGCCCAGAGTTTCCAAATCAGTAAGCAAGTTGTTTCTTGTGAAGATCTGTTCCTCGGCTATTATTATAGATTACTAAGTCACGTGTCTAAAGGCATGTCTACATTGCTTAATCAGTCTAGGCTCTATCTTTAGGTTTTAGCTTTAGAGTTTTACTTCAACAAAGAAAAATCCTGTAACGCAGAAGCGGAGATGTTGTAAAGTCCTTTATAAAACCTCATCACAGGTGGACAGGATCCTCACTTTGCAAGAGGATGAGACTAAACCTCCTGATGAAGTTAGATGTAATCCTTCCCAAAGGACAGAATTTTGTCTCTGGGTAATGCAGTTGTCAAGGAGTGAACATAGTAATATCGGTATGACTTCGGAGTGGGCCATCTTGCATCCTGCTTAGGCATCTGGCTGCTCACACTCAACCGCCAGATGATTGAATTCATTGGGCGACGTAAACATAGCCTGAGTTGTCTTCTGCATGCTTTGGAGAGGGAGACAGCGATGCACAGCGCAGATCCTATGGCTGTATTCATCTACAGTCATCTCTGCTTAATGTAGTATCTGTTGTGCTCACTTGAGAAACTAAATTTGCTGCAGCTTGAATTTAAAGAGTGTCTTTCAACGAATTCTTCCAAATGTGCTAAAGTTTATTCTCTCTTGTTTACTTTCTGTACTTCGGTTACCTCCTTGGATAGGCTCTTATTCATGAAAATGACATAAATAAATTGGAATATCTCACAAAATGGCAACCTGTTACTATCTGTGGAAATGAGGTCTTGAAAACTGATAATTTGTAGTAATATGTAATATACTCACTTCACAGTCTTGTATAAATGCTGAAGTTATCCTATTTATTCTGTCCACTGTGGTGTAAATTCCCTTCTCCAACATCAGTGATTACTGCCTTCATCAGTGGATGGTGGTAATGGTGAGCACAATGCAGAAAAAATGCATACAATTGGGGCACGCATTTCATACATTTTCCATCAGTTTATGTCAAAGCAAAGCATATCTGTCTAGGCACAAAGATTTGGGGAACTTAATTCAAAGGGTAAGCAAGTAAGAAGAACAAACCACCTTTCCAAAGAAAACCTTTTTGCAATTAGGCCTAGACTTAGCTCTAATTAATAAATAAATCATATTTGAATGATCTGTTTAGACCTCCTTTTAAGTCTAGTGGGGGGGGGAGGGAGGGATAAAATCAAAATACAGTCTATGCAAAAATTAGTGTAGTGATATCTACCCGAGTGTGCAGATATCCTGAATCAATAGTTTTGAGAAACATAAACCATCTAATTCATCGCAATGGAAAGAGAGCTTTGAAAATCTAAAGTTGCAAATCACATCTCATTCCCGTCATTGAACTGTTACCAGCTTCTTCACTGCTGAATCATACAGATATCTAGATACATTTATCTATTCCAGAAATCCTGCTTCATATTAGGTGCCAACATTTCCACCTCTTACTTACTCATCTGTTAGATTTACTCATCCATTAGACTGTTTCTTATCAATACATTTGAGTATTTTTAATTCAGAATTTTCATCATAGCCGTACTGAACATGTATGGACAATGTAAAATTTAATATCAATTAAAAATCAATAAAAATAGCATGATGGTTTATTTTTTAAATGTATTTGAATTCAGTTAACATACTTGAAGTTGCCACCAAATCTCTGAGGCACTACGATGACCCCACCGAATGCAGAGAGCTTACTGTAGAGTTTTAAGGGTCTTGATTGAACCTAGTAGACCAGCATTGCTATTCATGCCCAAATAAAAATCAGAGAAGGAGGAAAGTTGAATGTTGGCAGGTGGCGACTGAAATGACTTGCCCTGTAATACTTACTCAAAGTGGATCTCATCAGATAAAACATCTGGCTAGCCGTTTGATGTATGTCTGGATGTCAAATGGTTGCCTAACGCAGGGATCAACCATGGATCTCTAGACCAGTCATATATGCCTTTGAGCCAGCACGCGTGGCTACTTACCTGTGCTGCTTTATAGAGGAGACCACTCTACAAATGTTCACAGATGACCCGAAAGACCCAGCTGAGACACTTGTGCAGCTGAACATGATCCAGTTGTCTGGAACAGTGCTCATTATCAGAAAAGTTTGGGGGGATACCCAGAATGTCATGCAGTTCTGCTAATATTAGCTTTAGCAACTCACAATTATAATGACTAATTGGAGCCATCGCTCATTGCTATTGAGTTCCCAGGTGAAAACTATGGACCAGAACCTCCATTAGCATAAATTACCATTGGAAAGTCAATTAACTTACACTGATTTTACACCAGTTTTACTGTCTTTCACAAAGCTGAGAAAAAGAGCCCCATTTCGGATTTCAGTTACCTTTTTTTTTTTTGTTTCCCAAACAAATTACTGTTATTTTCTTTAAGAGGTCTCCTTATACACATACAATTTCTACTGCAAATATAACAGTTATACTCTTTTGCTAAGCAGACCAGGCTTATATTACCAGACTAGAAGAAAGCAGACTTGCTTATCAGTTTCCTTAAATATAACCTGTGACTTCCAAGGTGATTTCAGCTGGCTGGGTTGTTGCTGCTCTTCTCTCCTCAGGACAGAATTTGGTGGGTGCGCAACTGCGGTTTCTCTGTGGGACTTGCTTCCATTCACATTATGTGAGTTGGGAAGCTTTTTTGTGTCTTTCTATGTGTGTATATACAAGGGAGAGAAAGGGGGAAATATGCAAGAAAAGGGCAAAATATGCAGCATGCTTGCTTACACTGATTTAAGGAAAAAAAAGAGAAAATAACCATTTACATTATATTTATGAATTAGTGTGTGAGTACCTAAATACATAGTTTTTAACCAACAGAACTGGTCAATAACATAAATCTTAATGGAAATTTGGCAAAAAGGTACAAAAAAATTCTGCAGGTTGATAGTTTCCTGTCTATTTCTACTTCAAACAGAGTACTGTAAATGTTTTTACCCTAACTTAAAGAAAAGATATCGGAGACATTTCAGAGAGCTCTTCTGAAAAGAACAGAGACATGTGCAAAACACCAGTGGTTTATCAGCCCTTTATATGGTCAGTGGGACCATATAGTTGAGTAAGGTCAGATGAACTGCGCTGAACAATTAAAGGAAGAAATAATGGAAGATATCCAAACCAATCCAAAGGCTTCGAGAGTTTTTGCACCGTGGAGTGCCTAGGTATTGGTTTGTGTTTTTGTTTTAAAATTACAGTTAAAAAAATCACACTGGTACAGTATTTTTAATGATTATCTTACATCTGCTGGGAGAGATCAGTGTCAGGCTGGCCTGACACCACTTCGGGGCTTCAGCAAGAGAAGAAGCCTGAGTGAGGTCTACTGGATAGAGTGCAAGTGTATTTGACATAATAAGAAATTCCCCTAAGCATAATTTCTCATTTACAGTGGCACCAGTGTATCTGACCTGGTCCACTTGGAAATGCTTATGTCCATTTTCAGGCAAAAGACATGAGTTGGAATGTTTTTAAAGCAAACGTTTTGCTTATAGTTAGTGTATTCCCCCAAATATTTCAGTTTCAACAGAAGGGTTTCAAACAATGGGAAGACAGGTTTCATTTACTTGTGGTAGAAAGGCTGCCGTTTGTTCACGTTCTTTATTTTTTGCAACATTAAAGGATATAAAGGTTTATTAATATTATTAAAAGCCCCTGCCCTGAGACCTTTTAGTAGAACTACCTCACCTACCGTGTTGCCTGGAGTTCTCCTGCACGTCCCAAGGTAGGTTCTCTGGTCATGAGATACTGCCTCAAAAACAAATTCCTCTCCTATATTGTCTTCCTTGGATCACACATCCTATTTACCACCAGCGCCTGTAACCATGGCATCAGCCTTGACCCTGATCTTCTTGCTGTCTGCCCTTCCTCCGTGGCTGTGCAGCTGTCCGTCGTGAGGTTCACGATGGCAGTGGTCCTTGCTGGCGCCTGGAACCCAGCTCTTCATCTGGACCTCAGGGTCTTCAGTTTGAGTATTAACACTTCCTTTCTCTGTAATTGCCTTGGATTACAGCAATCTGGGACCAAATAGGACCAAATGGTGCTGTTATCCGCAGTTACTCACCCAAGGATTAGGGGCCATGTTCTCCTTCCTAGCAGTTCTGGCTGCTGTCCTCATTAAGTTAAGTATCCCTCAGAACTGTCTTTGCTTTCAACAATAAACTTTTCACACAGATTTCTTATCTGTACCAGGGTGAACCTGGTAACAAACGATGGCAATAAATTATTCTGGATTAAAACATTGTCTTAGGCCTGACAGTTTATCTGTCTTCGTATGTATTTTCAGTTGAATTGATGCTTCTGTTTCTGTGAAACTTCCATGTCCTTTAGGTATTTCTGGCCAGCACATTTTGTTAATATCAAGCATCATATGAGGAGAAGTCTTCTTAATCAGATCTTCATATTTATTCCCTTTTGTTTTATTTTAACTTAGCTACTGTTTTAGTTAGCACTACTAAGAGTTTTGGAGGTATGCTCTGTGTGAAAGGTTCTTTGTACCTACATGGTATAGCATCCCTCTTTCTAAATGAGGGAACAGCATACACGCATTGCCTCTTAGAAAGCGCAGAAGCCCAAACCTGCAGTATTTAATGAGATGTCTTTGCTCAGACCAGTTTTCCAGTACGCTTCAGACAAAATTGTTTTATGACTGAAGAAGAGCTTCTCGAGTAAAGCTGGAAAGAACAGATCCATAGCTACGTTCTTCTCCTGGATGCGCAAGGAAGAATTGAAACGCATTAATCTGATTTTGGCATGCAGAGTCCACGCAGTGTTCGTGTCCCCTAAGACGGAGAGTGAAGGAATGTTTGGAAGGAAATGCGAGGCCAGCCTTGGGACTCCTATGCAGCTATGCAAAGTAGTTTATCAAGCAGTTATTTGATAATGTTTGTTAGAATACCATGCGAGTGGAGCTGTGTGGGTACATGAGCGGATCTTACAAGGTACTGAGCGGCTTCCTATCCTGAGGACTCTTCAGAAGGCAGCGGGCTCGGGAAATGAGCATCATGCTTCACTTCTGCTGCTCTTGCCTATTTTTTGTCTCTATTGTAAAGTCATCCACCTTATATAATGTTACAGAAAGTACCTCAGGATTGAGAGCAGCTATACATGTAAACTGGTCAGACTTGGCACATCCTTTAGATTAATGTAGAGCATTATACGCAGGGCCTTAAACACCATGCAACTGATCTACTGATATTGCAGTGTGTAAGATGAGCGGGGAAAAATTGCAGAGTGTAAGCATTAAAAAAAAGGCCCAAATAGAGCCCATAGATGGTAATGACAATGTTTTGTTATCTTTATGTTGTTTTCTTTGCATGCTTGTTAAAAAGTGGAGTCAGAGTGTCTGAGACAGACCCCTAACAAGTTCCTTCTAATCAGCCCCGGAATGTTTCTGTCAGGCACAAGAAAAATGCTCAGCTTGAACAAAGCTGCATTTTTTCCCCCAAGAAACACATTTGTTTAAAGATTGGCCTGTCAATTTGTGAATCAACATTTCGGCTTTTTGCTCAGACATCATGCTTTTTTTTTTTTTTCCCTCCCCCCCAGAAGGGGAAATAATACAAAGCTGCTATTTGTTGTTTGAAGGAAGTAAACTTCATCAGGTCGACTTAGATGTGTGCTTCAAATGTCACTCAGTACAGCTTTCTTGTAATGAAACGCTGCATACAGATTTCTTCCTTTAGGCTCAAGGGGATTAGACCCAGTAAAAGAAAAATTCAGTCTTCCTTGCTGTGGTGCATCAGAGTGAGAAGTTTAAAATCCACAATTTATTCAAATATTGATATTTCTACTTGTCAGAAGAGAGGTGCCTTGAAATTTCCACTGAGCACTGTTGTCAGAAGAATTGCAAGAAATGTGTCAGATAATTCATAAACGGAGTTCACTACTGTGAAATCAGTTGGGAACAGCAAAAAAAATATATTCTTGTCGATGTAGAATAGGGGCAATATAACAGAAAATAGCACTCACTTTTCCATCATGTCAAGCAAATGCTCAATTTGGGCCAGGTATTTTTTTAAGCAGCGTGCTGCTTGTGGAGGCGCCGCGATGCATGCGGAATGGGCGGCGCGGGCCCTGCCGAGCGCGGGCTGCTTGTTGCTCCCTGCGAGCCCCAGCCCGGCGCTTCCCAGCCGCCGCGCCAATCGCAGCGCCGCTGGCGCGGGGCTCCGGGCAGCCCTGCTCCTGCATGTGGTTTGCATTAGGGCCCTAAAAAGCTGTGAACGACTGGGGTAATGATGTAAAGCACTAGTGTAAATTCCAAACTGTTGATAGCAGTGAGTGAAGCTTAAGAAATTTTCTTAGTATTTCTTAACCCCCACCATGTGTTGAAGTCATCTATTTCTTCGCTTTGAGGTCGGGGAAATGGAAGGTCTAAGCCTGGTGTTCCACGCGCAGGCAGCACTCAGCATACTTGGAATTTTTTTGTATGCTTAAATCTTCTTTTTTTTGAGAAGTACTGTCTGGTGCTAATAGCACGATGCTTTTCATGCTTCGATTTTTGCTAGATCTAAGCATTTCCCATTTAACGTAAAATCAGTGAAGTCACCAGAATGTGATCTTGTGTGTTAGAGCAGGTTGACCGTGGCAGGACTGTGCAAGCCAAGGACTTGCTCTTAACCATGGCATTGACAAGCGTGTATGCAGATAATGAGTAGTAGAGGAACAGAAGCTGGGGCCATAGGAAAATACCGCTATGAAAACACGTCTCTTGTTGCCATATGATCGCGTAGTTCACAGGTCCGCTGACAAGAGGCACTGGTGCAGCTTGCAGTGCATCTGGGGGTGGCGATACGAAATAGGGAAAACGCGATAAGGTTCTGTATCAGTGTGCTTAAAGAGTTGCCTGAAGCATCCTTGTGAGTACAGATTTTGTAGCAGGCAGCTTTTAAAAATATTTTCCATTTTCCGTTTACCGCATTCAAAACAGATTTTCTGTAATTTTATGCAGTTTTATTTAAATACTTTGAAAAAATAGCTTAGTTAAAGCTTAGATGGGTGTTTTAGAAATACCCTTAAAAATAATAATTCCGTAGGAGTCCTTTATTAGCATAAAAATAGCTAAGTATAGCATCTTTACTAGTAAAGATATTAAAACGATCACTTTGCTTATTTCTTTTTCAATTCGGCACATACAGATTACCTTAGGCTGGCACTGGAACTCTGCAGAGGAAATTGAGCTAAATGTGGCCAAATTTACCTTTCTGGTACCTTCATCAAAGTCCAAGAAATAAAGGGGGAAAATTCAACCTACAGATTGAATTTCTAGAATATATATTTCTCTCTAAATTTTTTGCAGTAGCAGTTCAGACTGCTTCAGCAGTCCTTTCTAGGACACGTCTTTTACAGAATCCATACATATTTACACTAATATTTTCAGAGTGGTTTAGTTCCATTTGCGAAGTTGAAACCATTTTCTAATCCCTATTTCATTAGCTTTCTCTATTCTGTGGTTGCTCCAGAGTGGACACTACAAGACACTGACATCTTGGGCTCGTTAGAGCATAGATGCCTGCAGAAGCTGACGTTTTCCACGCCTGCTTGCAGCCTATTTTTCCTTTACACCCATTGCTTACTGTCTGCTCGGTGTCTAGGCGAATCTGTCATCTGTGCCAGAGCACAGCCCGCTGCACCACTGACAGTAAGAAGGTAAACGCTTGCTGCCTGAATCCCCCATTAACTTTGTGAAGCGTATTGATTTCTTGTAAAAATAATGATATTGACAGGCTTTCCAGGAGTAATTGTTTCCAGAGCACAAAGGTCAGCGCTGAGAGTGAAGGGTTTTGGAGCCGGGGTACTCTGCAGACATTTGTGTAAAGTGCTGGGGGATGGATAGAAACAAATAGCAACAGTTTGAGACTTTAGAAATGTAAGTACATTGACAAAACACCTAGTAGGGGGCTTGCAACGTTATTGTACTCATGAGTCATTAATAGCAAACGGTTCCGTGTAGACAGCATCTTTGTTTGGCACGCGGATATTTGCAGACAAACAATGGCAATAAAAGTAGCTAGAGCCTGTATTGCTCTGTCTCACAAATAAATGGTTCCCTGTGCAAGTCCCTCTGAAAACGTTGTGAGTTTGTTTGCTGAATATGCATGTCCCAGAAAGCCCTCTGAATAATTTGAGTAAAGTTCATTCTGGTTTTACTGTATTTATTTTTGCTTTTAGCTCAGGGAAGAAATAAAACATTGAGAAAATAAAAAGCAAACACAGTTGCCACTGACCGGAATTAGCTGGCCTGCCGGTTACTACTGCAATACAGTATCTTCGCCTGCTAAACCAGGCTGAATCCTTTGCCTTTCCTCCCCCAGCGAGTGCCAGCGCAGGGAGCTGGGCCTGGCTGGGGACACTTGAGAAATCAAGAGCTCCCTGTTGTTAGTGGTCTGTGACACAGACAGCAGTAACTCACCGAGAGCTGTTGAACAAACAAGCATTAGTTGGTCAATAGTGTTGCTGCAAACTAATTGTGTTTGAAAAATGAACTGCTGTGGTAAATTGCTTGTAGTTTTGATATGCAGCAGGGCGGTATTCATGAGGCTGAATATCCATCTGTTTGTCTGTCTGTCCAGAGTTTTCCTCCTCACAGCACAGAGTGAAAGGACTGAAACGCTTCCCTTTGCCGGGCTGCAGCGCGCGTGTGTGCTGTGCCGTCTGCCTGGGACAATGCACGCAGCCGCGCGCGGAGCTGGCCCCGCCACGCTCTCCAGGCTTCAGATGAAATACAAAATGTTTTCTGGATAAAATGGGCTCCAAAAGTGGGGAAAAAAGAGGAAAGCAGGTATTTTGTTACTATTGTCC
>NC_088103.1:47964403-47969403 GCF_036370855.1 Dromaius novaehollandiae | reverse complement strand
GAATTTGAATGCTGGAACGTGGCTGTTTTCTTGTGATTTTTCTTAACTTGCATGGTGAGGGCAAGGAGACTGCCTTCTCCTCCGAGCTCCTTGTGCCGGGAGCCAGGCGATAGACCTAGCGGCAGCGTGGAGGAGAGGAGCCTGGGCAGCGCCGGGGGTCCGAGGGAGTAACGCAAAGGATTGCGATAGGCCGCGGAGGAGGAAAAATGTGTTTCTAATTCTAAGCTCCCATGTTATGCACATATTAGGCTGCTTTCTGGAATTGAAATTAGAATTTCTGAGTCTTCATTTTCCTTTCCTTTTAGCAGAGAGTTGTGAAAACCACCAACACTGCTAGTGTCTTCTGGCTGCATTACGTGTTCAGCGTTAGCTGGAGTATGGATTTAGCCTTGCTTCTGGTGCACAGAGCCCATCGTAAGATGATTTGTCCCGCTCAATCAGACCACGTGGTCATGCGAGGGTTGCTGAGCCGCCATACCTAGGCAACGCCAGTACCAACGTTCGCTTGCTCAGAGCTAGCGCTGAGGCCTGATAGTTTAACAGTAATAATTCCCGGGCTCAAGCAGAGATCCTTTGGAGGCTCTGTTTCTGCTGGTTCTTGGTAACATTTCTGTCTTTCAGTTTTAAGGGTAGGAAGTTGCACAGAAAGATGTGCTAAAGAAGGCAGGCTGAAGTGAAATGTCCAACACTGACTGCTTAATATTTGACAGAATTAAGGTTGTCTGGTTCTAACGTTAATTTTGTCCCCTTCGTGAGCACACACTGTGATAAGGTCTTTAGCTGCGTGATGACGGCTGTCTTGTACCAGCCCCTTTCTGCATTTGGGGCTCCCGATGCCCAGTTCTCAAGGCCTGGACTAGGACTGTGTGGTGCAGGAGACTTCGCTCTGCCTTCTCCTGTCCCTCTCTTGCTGAACTGGGGTGATAATTAGTGTCTGAGGCAGGAGGAGGGAAGTTGTTGGTCTTGGTAGTTGAGTCCTGCTGTTGAATTAGGCCTCCAAATACGGCTTCTGTGTCTGTTCCTTCGTGTATTTTCGGTGTCGCATTGCACAGGCCGTACCCGGTGCTTCAGCGTAGCAGCAGCTCCTCCTCGTAGCGTGCTGCTTGGGAGACCTGCACCTCTGATTGCAGGCGGGACGCGCGCTCGCACGGCCGCTGCTGTCAGCAGCAACTGGTCTGTGGGCTGTGCTGTGGGAGACTGCGAGCACCCTTGATCCTGCGGGGTAACTGGGAGGTGGGAGAGATGGTAAAGCAAAACCTTGGAAAATACAACATATAACTTAAGTGTCTTTAACAGTCCGAATGTGATAGGTGACATGCTGATAAGCAAATCGTTGATTATAGAGCGCTGATGTCCTGTGGCTTGTACTGATCCAGGTGGAGCTGGCGCAGGTATCTCGACACTTTGGTCATGGACAGTTGACGGGTCTGTGTCAAAGACTTTCAAAATGGCACCCAGCGGAGCAGTTCTGGGTTCGTCCCTTTGTACGCCGCCCTGCCTGGACAACGGGGCTGGTAATTTCACCCCATAGAATGTTAATTTTGAAATACTTAAATGCGATGGGGAAAATATCTATAAGAAGGTTGATAAGACATTTGTTTAATAAATTACGAGGTTAGGAAGATGTGCCCTGTGGAAGTCATGTTGCTGCTTATTTTTCAGTGAGGATAAAATACATACGAGGTAGCGTTTAATGGTCAGTCTCCATCCTGTGTACTGAATAGAGCAGATACTCCACGTACATGTTAGTGATAATGTATAGTCATATATTTTAATATTTATAAATTGATACTGGGAAAAGATTGCGCAAGCATTTGTTAACTTGTGGATGGTTGACTTGACAGCCTTAGTGACAGACTTTTCTTTAATGTAAAGCTTATGTCTTTAATTTGCAGATACATGTTTGTGAAAGTAGTAATGGAAAACTACTTATTTTGGGACATCTACAAAATGATGTATTATTTTATTTCGAATAAGAAAACAAATCAATGACATTATCCTCTAACCACTATAATCATAATTTTCCAGTTGTTCAGTTGGAGGAAGCTTTTAAATTAAAAAAAATCAAAATCATTATATCAGCAACAGTACTGGTTAATTAGTTAGGCTTCGCTGATACATTTAGATGCACCAACTTTCAAGATGTCCAGTGTGAAGCGAAATTGCTTCACCGTTATTCTAGTTTGGCATTTATGGTAATTTGTCAAGCCTATATGCAGTAATGGATTGACTCATATAACTAAGGCTATAATTGCAGCTGTTAGGTAGGCCTTCTTTATCTTAGCCTGTCTGAGTCCCCATTCCTGCATGATTTCTTGCTGTGCCGAAGCCATGTGTGTCTTGTTTTGTTTTAATACATTACTGACCCAGGGTCTCAGGTTACTGGGGTTCCTGTCATACATTTAGTTCCACTCTCATAAAGCATTGCACAAAAAATGCTGTAACAAGGTAACAATCATTGCTCAATATACTAAGTATAAATGTCAGAGTGTAAAACTCGACTGCAGGAGAACAGTGTAGGGGGAGATAATAATTGAAAATAGGACATTCTAAGCTGTAACAGCAAGGCTCTGAGTTATAAGGGCTCCTACAGCACCGTGCAATGTGTCTGCTATACCTTATCATTAAATGCTTAATATTTACCATCTCTTTAGGATATATACTGCACCATAGCAGCATATTTTGTTTCAGTGCCTGAAAAAAACCCTTCTTACAAAAACTTACATGAGCGTGTTGTCTACCATAAAGGCAAATATAAAGTGAGCTATGGCATCATTACGAGGATGCTATAGGAGCCTGACAGTATCCTTATACAGGACAGAAAATTTAGTAGCATTTGATAAAGGAGTAAAACAAAGCGTTTGTGTAGTACTTTTAAAGTACCTTCTTCTTATGTAAGCAGATTTTTACCCTGGCATCCTGCTTGCTTTGGGAAGTGTCTAAGTGTGACAAGAGATGTTTCATAAACTTATCTTCTAATCTTTGAGAACTTACATAATTGAAGAAGTTAACAGGTTGTTCACTTAATAGGGATCATTTTTACAGGATTTTTTTTTAATAACTTGCTGGAAGGGTAAAAAAACAGTCTTGGCTAATATGAAGCATATTTTGCATTTATTATGGGAAAAATTTTTCAGGTAGGAGGTGAGGAGACAATTTGGGAATTTTCGTTAGCTGAAAAACTGCATATTAAACATGAATTGTGATTTTCCATCTGGCCCTACTGGTTAGGAAGCTGCAGTTGGGCATGATCTTCACTGTCAATCAACAGTCCCCAACTGCGAGCTGCAAACCTCATGACGAAGCCCACCCCAACTCATTAAACCAAAGCAAACTGTATGAAGTGCGCCGCTGTGTGATTTTAATATTTGGTGCATGTGACAGGATCATTTTAGTGATTTGCAGGATTTATCTCCTCTTAAAAGTACTGCCTAAGGCTACTCTAATTGGTAGGAAAGCAAATTCCCCCTTCTCCTCCTGTCACTCTTTGTTTTATTTACTGAGAACTGCCGAAACCTATTTACACAATAATGAGGATAAATCACCGTGATGCTTTCAACACAAAGAGAAATGTTGCGTGAGTTGAAAGCTGTACAATTAAAACTAAATTCCAAATATTTCTGAAGTAGTGTCTACAGTTAGCGATAGTGAAATAAAATTAAGACAAATGATAGGGGTGTACATTGCAGCTCATCCAGACAGTTAAAATCAAAATTCTCGAGACATCTTTTATGGCGGTTTCATTCAAAATTGCAATTAAGTAAATGTGCGCAAGTTACAATAGCCCAGATGTTCCCCTCCAGATCTGTGCGGAGCTGTTTCATGTTTTCACGGGTGCAGAGCTCTGCTGCTTCCCCACGATGGTCTCCTCCGCAGGGCACCCGCTGGCAGCCTCTGCCTTGCACGACCCGCCCTGTGCGTGAGGGTAGGCATAGCAGAGACCAGAAGGAATACTTAATGGTGCAAGCACGAGGTTGTGCCTCATTCACCCCTCCTGTCCTATAGAAGTTGCTTGAAAGTAACAATTTCCCTTGACTAGCTTTTATGGGGGAGAACAAGTTGATGTGATTATTGCAACAGAGTTAATTATGGGGCCTGATTCTGTACTTCTTACTTGTAGACCCCCCCCAAAAATAATCTGGTTTATGGGCATTACCTTAAAACATGTTGTTCAGTGCCTGCTGAACAGTTTACAAATAAACAGCTCAAAACAAAGCATCCAGCTTGAGGCACTTATTTACAGATCTCAAGCCTGACTGTCATGATACATTTTATATGTGTTTTGATAAATAATAATTACAAATTGATTAAAGATAAACACAGCTGAGAGATCTTTGATGCTACCTAATTTTTAGTCTGTACTGTAACAGCCAGGCAGTGGAAGAAAACAGGCCTTTTTACGGCGTACACTATGTCTGCTCTTGAATTTACATTGGTGCAAGCCCCTAGGCCTAAAAATACGCCATGCTATTGAAACCAGGAGAACACCAGATGCACCATGAAGAGACAACCCTGTCTTTCGAGAACAGCTTTTTTTTTCTTTTGTAGGGCGCACACATCCTTAATAGTAATGCTAAAGATAACAAAGCAACAGTAAGGATCCTAAATGGGTCCATCAAAATGACGTTTTGCACTGGTAGAGCGTGGTGTTTTGGCAGTTTTTAAAAAATTGTCTATGTTCTCATTTTTTTGTCGCTACTTTCATTGTACACATAGCTGTTCCTAAAACCCGCGTAGAATAGATCCCTTCCTTGCTGTTAAGGGCAATATAAGATGCCAATAAGAGTAATAATGGAGAATTAAAGATGTATGTCTTATTAGAACACAGGTTTCAAGTTATCTGTAGACAGAGCTTCATTTTCACAGAAATAAATGGGGAATAAATACTTTGCACAGAAGGTTTGCAAGATAGCTTTCACAAATGTTTCAATAAAATACTTAAATAACCCTACAAAATTACAACCTAAAAGTAAAAACTCATTAAATATTAAGGTCTAAAT
>NC_088103.1:47951903-47954403 GCF_036370855.1 Dromaius novaehollandiae | reverse complement strand
CTGCCGTACGCTCTCGCGCGCTGCAGCCCTGCTGAAGGCTCAGCCTTCCAGCTTGCACAGAGCGCGTCTTAAAAATGTTTTAATTTTTTTGTGTCGAAAGATCCGTTCCACACTGCTCGACCGCTGCGAAAACAAAGGAAGAAGATACCTATCTGCAAAGGGGTCGAGGTGCTCTTGTTAAGTGTGACGCCGCTGTAAATATCCTATCTGCATAGATGGGTTTTGCTTGAATAAAAAGCTAATTACCAGAGAGTTCGTTTAGTCAGTCCATTTGCACAAGCTGATATAAATATGGAGGAAATAACATAATAGTAGTTTTAGTGAAGAACTGCCTTAGGACAAAGACAAAGAATAAAAAATGTCTTTTGTATTTACTTGAAACAAATGAATGGTATCGGGTGAAAAATATCTGTCTGTACTTGTTCAGATTTAAGGCCTACAAATTTGCACCTTATTTCAATTTCCTGCATGCACTGAGGAAGTGCAAATAGCTTATTCAGAGGCAGATTAATGCAAAAGAGCTGAGGGGGGACATAAATCTACAAGCAGTGACTTGTACCATCATGTAAGTGTAATGATTATCAAACTGAAATCAGGTCTCAGAGTATCAGCTTAACACAGAGAAAATTTGCTTGATGTGAGAGTATTAAAGTCATGCTATAATATATCCATACACTGTGACTAAATTTTATAGTTCATGAAGCATATTAGTATTACACTATATCCTGGTACATTCAAAAGGTGATTTCCATTTAGATGCTCATTTTTCATGAAGATAAATATGACATGAATCATAATTTCCCTGAAGTAAATATTACAAATAATAAAATACTCAGGCAAGCAAGTTGAGGAATGACAGTAATGTTTTCCATTTGTATGGTAAGTGGTGAACCTTGTGGCCTATCAAGTAACAAATTGAATGTTTAATCTTTCTCCATGCAGATTGAGGATGGCAAAGTAGCAGCCCGTCTCACAACAAATTGAGAGTTCTCTGGTGGCTCATGGAGTATCAGCTATTTTGTCTTTGGAGGCCAATAGAGAGTGTCAGCAGAGCTTTGTCAAAATATATCACGAGCATGAAGTTGTAAAATTGCAATTTACAGCAAAAAGACTTTGGGATAACTGGCAAATCTTAGGCATGCTAAATACATGGCAAATATTTAGAGAAGCTTTGTAAAGCAATTTAAATATTGTTAGGGGAAGTTGGTTAGCATCTGTGGAATGTCCCAAAGGTAAAAAAAAAAAAAAAAAAAAAAAGTGTCCTATCAAATAGTAAATATTCTGCGTGAATAATAGAAATATTCCTATTTATGTATATCCGGATAGGATGCCGAGGCAGACAGTTTAAGGTATTTTAAAGCTATTTTAACTTGAGAATATTGCAGAGGATTAAAGTATGTTCTTCCAGTGCTTTTACCATAGCGAATCTATTACGTCTTTTGTTACTCCTATGTCCCCAGATTTTGGAGACACTTGAGGTAAGAGGGAAGTGGAGAGTTTGGCAACTCCTGTTCTGGTAGCCTCGATAGTAGCGTGGCGTAACAACGGCACGTTTTGGGTACGACTGTTGTGCCGGTGTTGTGCCATCCAAGGCTGTTACTCCCTGCTCTGGTTCAGGAGTGCGTGTACCGTACGAGCGGGGGGATGTTCGCTTTGCTAAAGGTTCTGTTGTGTATTAATTTTAAGTTGCAGTGTGTGCACTACAAGATGACACCACTAGCATTTTGATGAAGGATTTTATACATGAAAAAATTTTCATTATCTTAGTTCCCCGTGATCTCTCTGGATTGGTGGGATTCCTGACCTGCAGCTGTGGCTCGGACTGTCAGGATAAATGCTGGTGTATTAAAGTGCGACCTATGCTGTTTTCTCTGTTACATGAGCAATTAATGGGGCTTTTTACTCTTGGGAAAGTCAAGACTGTTCATAACAAAACATGCACCTTAGTGGATTTTGCTCATTTTTCTTTCTGATTCAAGAGTGGTATGATAAAGTTCTCCCCGTGACCTGAGACGCAGCGTGGTTAAAATATATGCAGATACTTAATACCTTAGGGTTTTTTTCCTGAGGATCACTTTTCAGATACTGAAAAGTCAAATTTTGAAAACACTTGCAAAATAATTTGGTAAAATTCTAGGATCGTGTCTATCTCATCTTAGCCAGGTATGTTTAGTTAAATTAATTAACTCCGCTGACTTTCAGACAAGTTTAAGGTGTAAGGCAGTTGCACAGAAGACAGCGAAGCACATCTGTGCGTGTCTTTCAGGGTTAAAAGTTACCGCCGAGGCTTTCGGTTTAAAGGCACAATTAAATAATACAGGCTATAAAATTACTAAAGCTTCTAGTATTAACAAACTAGCGATTGCTGCAAACAGTTACACGAATAAAGATGCAGATCGGGAATTCGTCTGCTGCGTTCGGTTGCATTTAATCGGCTGAGGGTTGCGGAAAGCGCAGTGGCCGTCCTGCGGCCGCCGTGGCGAGGGCAGCCCGTGCTGCA
>NC_088103.1:47934403-47941903 GCF_036370855.1 Dromaius novaehollandiae | reverse complement strand
GCACAATACAAAATGTAGCGCTGCTGGGCAGATCTAGAGAAGCTTGCATCCTTGTTCTGTTGAGAGCAACAGCGTTTGAGAAATAGTGACACTGAACTGAAATCCAGTTTCTTACTCCTTACTGTGTTGCGGCGTGTTTGTGCCAGGACGCAGAGCACCTGGAGGACAGTGTCGGTCCCGTGCTCTCCGCCGCAGGGAGCAGTTCTTGGCATACGAGGTTCCTGTTCATCAGCCGCAAGGAAAGGTCAAATGAGTCCCCTTCTACTAGTGAACGCTGAGAGATGCCCTGCCCAGCAACGCGGATTTTTAACGTCTGCTATTTTCCTCTGAAAACCTTGTCTTCATGCCACCCTTGCTCCGTGAACTATCTGAAAACACGGATTAAAAAAATCATTAGTATCAAGGAATACACAACATCTGGAATTCAGCGTTGCTTGTGTTGCACCCCAGCACCGTATCTCCTGCATTCAGCTCGGCGTTCAGGTTTATTCTGGTAGACTTGAACGTGTCTAATTCCACCAAGCTTGGGCTTTTTCACCAAATAATCAAGTAAACACCAGATTCCAGTTGATCTGTAGTAAAAGAGTGCTAATAGCCATTTTTTGACAGGATGTTTCTGTGTAGAAACAATTCATCATGAATGCTTCACGTTAGAAAAATCCACAAGGAATAATACTTAGCATTCCTGGTGCCCGATTCATTCGAGAATTTCCGAGCAATTTGCACCCATTAACTCAGTAAGCCTCACAGCACCCATCTGAGCTCGGGGAGGAGGCGCGCTCCTCCTCCTCGGCGGGACTGCCCTGTGGCACCGAGGAGCCGCAGAGCTGCAGGGTCTCCCCGGCTGGAGCGGTGTGCACAGTGTGAGGGTCCCTTCCCGCTGGGCAGTCACCTTCGCTAGGTCCTGTGGCACTCCGCTGCGGTCCATGTGGTGGAAAGTGTGGAAGAAAGAACAGAGAGATGACAGAAGTGCCATTACCTTTCGATTATACTCGGTTGATGAATGAGTCTCCGGAGATCGTAAGGGTGTATCTTAAAGAAATCCCAAGGCTGATATGATTGGGATGGGAATGCGGCTAACAAGGATGCGGGTTCAATGTCATGGAAGAAGCCGATGCTCTTGATGGTGTTCCTGCAGCGCCGTGTCCAGAAAACCTGAGTTGGGTCGAGCATCTGAGCTAGATCGCATCAACCACCAGTGAAATCCAAACCTCTTATAGCTAAAAGGCTAAAACCCTTTTACGGCATCTCAGGATGGGAAGTTTAAGGAAGAATGTGCATTCAGCTGAACTGACAGCATTGATTTATTCATGCGCAATTTAAATAAACCTAGTCATTTTCCTGCTTACGTGTCTTCTATGAGAGATGGCTCCTTCCGCAGCACAGCAAGCCTTACCCCGTGTCAGGGCTTTGTTGAAGGTTTAACCGAAAAGGAGCGGTTGTCATTAAAAGTGCCAGTTTGTGGGAGGTGAGTATTCCTTTGGAGTGCTCCCGCGCAGACCCTTGCCCCGCCCCGGTTTCACGCAGGAGAGCACAACGCGATGCACTGCAGCCGTACCTTTTATCGGCTGTAGGCTGACCATCTCCGGTTCTGGAGAAGGAGAGAATGGCTTAGCTTACCTCCTACCAGGAATATTGCCTGCACCTGAAAACTTCTGGAAAGCGTATCCAGCTAGAATGGTCATAGTCACTTATAAAGATTATAATTGTTCATACTCTGAATACAAAAGCCTGAAGCGCTGCCCAGCCTTGTTATTCAGAACGTATTAAGTTGGGCAATAAGCTGATGGGCTGGCCCATCTGGGAGACTCGGGGTGAGGAGAAAGCCCAGAGCCTTGCCTGTCGTGAGCTGCTAATCGTTAGCCAAAAACCAGACCCACAGAATGGTTTTGTTGTTATCAAATGTGAAAACGTATCCACACGAAGAAAAGAGGAGGTGTTAGGCTGCAAACCTCCTTCTGCACGAGGGAAGGAACGGGCAGCTTCCCCCGATCTCATGTGGTCTGTTTGCAAGTCAGTGTGGTTACAAAACTGTTCCTTTCTTCTCAGAGCAATTCTTGAAAGCGAGGAATGGAGGAAAGAAAGTGGAACCATCCCATATGTGCTCATTCACCAGCAAGTACGGGAGGCTGAGTGAAGGAGATTCATCTTCTGAGGCTTCCCCCCTTCCTCTAAGCGCTTGCTCTGTTCCTTCGGGGCGGCACTACTGTAGAAATGCCGTGTTGTAGGAAAGCGCCTAGATGAGATGATTTAGTCCTAAATAATTACCATTTGCCACTCAGCAAAAATAGCCTGGGTTTCTGTTCCCTAGGTAGAGGGACTCCTAACAGATAAAGGCTAGTAAAGGTTAAAGTGGTCAGAAAATCGGATACAATTCTCCATGTTCCTTTCCTTTTAAAAACTGAGTGAAAGGGGGCTTTGCTGGGCAGACCCCACTCGAATCTCCCTGAAGTCAGCAGGAGCTGGATCTGGTCCCTTTGAACGGCTCGAATTTCCAAAGCAGAGGCAAAGCCCGGAGTTTTTAAGAAGACTGATCATTACCTTGGAATTTCTCAACAGAGAGGTCATTACTGCTGATACAAGTTGTGAAAAATAAAACTTATTAAATGAATAGAAACAAATTCTCATCTGGTGTAAGTCATTGCCTTTGAAGTCAATGAGTCATTGAAATCAACTTTCCCACACCGATTTACAACAGCTAAGGATATGGCCTGGAGTCAATACATTTATAGTTGTTGAAAAATTAAAAATATAAATTTGCCCTTCCCTGGCAGTAGTGTTCTGTTTATGACAGAGATCTTATGCTTTAAAACAAGTTCATTAACTAATAGGAAAGTAATATTTCACAACCAGTATTCTTTTGGGTATAACTATTTATGATTAAATTTTGTTAAACTTCTTTTAATTGGATTTACGTTTTGATGAATCTAATAGATTTCAATTTTGTATTTTTATAGATTCTTTCTAAAGTTTTTCCTCAAGTGCAATCAGAACTGTTTGAAGAATGCAGGCAACCCGCGAGATATGCGAAGATTCCAGGTACAGACAGTTCTTAAAAGATAAATGATCTATGAAAGACTTACTCAAAATTTCAGATTGCTTAACTGTGAACTTTTCTTCATGAAAATCTAATGTCAGTGCTCCTCCTTAGTGCAGCTTCAATGCTGTATATCTTTTAAAAAAGTGATATCAGTATTTTACATTTTCCCCAGTAACTTAAATGCATGTTCTTGGGACTTAACAAGTTCAGTAGTAGACTGTAATGGGCTATTTCAAAGCAAGTGAGCATCTCCACAGATAAGTCACGGGTTTCCTTCATGCTACTTTCATTGTAGTGCTGAATATGCTGAGACCTGCAGAGAAGTTTTGACACATGTAGTCTGAGTGTCATAAAATTACTATTAGACATAGAAATGCAGCCGTGGAATTCAGTGAAGTTTGGATCCTACACTACAGTTTTCACAATCACACTTACAACTTGTAAATCCAGCAGTGGTGGAACAAACCACATATTTTTACTCCAGTTGTTTTAGAAAATGTTTAATACTTCACTTTCTCCTTACAGCTTTTGAAATACCCTGTGGTGAATCATAACACTACAGAAAGACATCTGACGTGAAGGACAAATGATTTCCTCCGTATTTGGGGTCATTTGAAATGCTTATTAAGAAATATATGCTTTTTATTTCAAATTATTTCAAAATGATTCATGTTTGAGACAAATAATAATAAACTAGTATTGAGATGTTCAAAACTTTCTTATTTTTGAGAAGAATAACTTGTGGTTAAACTTGATAGCAAAACATGTGACATCTGTTTTCATGCACAGCCAACCAACCGGTGAAGCCAGAACACTTGAGCCAGCCAACAGAAAAGATCTGTAGCTGGAAAAAATATTTCTTCAAAACAATTGAGCCAAGCTTCCATTTTTCATGCATCTCAGCTTCACGTGGCATTGGTGATATTGATCCATCTGAACAGAACAGAAGGTCAAACCTGGAATGAGTGGAAATGTCCTCTTTGTCTCACCGATGACTAAATGAAGCATCAGTCATGAGTGATCTTGTGGTCGACAATGGAGCCAGTAGACACTAGAAAGACTTTCCTGGGTCTCTTTAGCTAATCTCCCTGCCTCTCAGAAGGTTTAACTGGACTTAACAGTATGTCAGATCTTGAACAATATTTTTAACTGGTTTCACTATCTCAGCACCTCTCTTTAGGTGCGCTGCAGGAATAAGCCAATATAACAAAACATAGCATGTCTACTTTCTTTTGCTGAACTACAGTATTTTCCCTTGGTGACTGACCTATATATACATGACAGAACAAAAATAGTTGTCATTTTTATATTCGCCTTTCTCTGTCTTTTCAATATACCATGTTCTAGGAACCCAAACCAGAAATCTTTGCTGAAAATCACACTTGCATGTTTCGCAATATTTTTAAAGCCTGCAAATCTCATTAACAGTGAAAGCAGATAGCCCAGTGGCATGGCAGTGGCTCTGTAGCTTGGGTGAGTTTGCAGCCTCAGCACTCTCCACCGTGGATGTTGACAGGAGTGAAAGTGTCCACTTCTGGGACGAGAAGGATACGGAAGCAGAGCAGACTTCTAGAGAGCTGCCCTCGGGCTGTTCTAAAGGGGAGCGCAGATGGCTGTCTCCGAGGAGGCACAATACACAGCAAAGGTGCTGTGATAGCTGAAAGCTAATTATGGGTTGTGAATAAGACACGGGATCAGAGGTGATCCAAAACATAGAAACAGACAAGAATTTTCTTCTGATGCCTCGGACCAGCTCTGTGCAGAAGGAGAATAGTTTTCCCCTTCATTTTTTTTTCCTTACATATTTGGCATAGGAACTGGTGTGAGAACTCTGAAAATCATTTTTGTTATATCCAAAAGTAAATTAAACAGAAGATGAAAACTCACATTTGTGCTAGCTTTTGCTACCGTCACTAGTATGCTTGATAAGGCCTAACAGTCTAACTTAGCCATTGACTGTAAGAACTCCGCTAATGTTAAACCACAAAGAAAAAGCTACAGTGATTCTTCATTTAGAAAATCTGGAACCCACACCACAGGGGCCATGCTGGAGTATGTAAATAAGATGTAAATGTCTATCTGGGATAGTAACAATCAACCTATGAAGCTATGTTACGCACAAAGGCACGCACATCCTGTGATTTCCCCTTTGGCTTGTGTTCATGGAATATCATTTCCGGAGTGCGTTTCACAAATCCGTTGTGTAGGTGTTTTATCAGGAAGGTTGTGCATTTTGCATATGTTCCTTTTCCATTTTCTACTAAGAAGCAGCTGGAAGCCAAAGAAGGCCCTATCCATCATCTCTCCTATGGCCGGACTCTGAACCTGGACACAAGAATAGGAGCCTTTCACTCAAAAATAAAGGAGGAAATTCCATTGACATACCAGGGTCAATCACCATCCAAATGAACTTGAGAAGGGATACTTCTCGTGGATTGAAAACACTTTCACTATTCATATTCAACTCAGTCTTTTCAGATGCAAAAAAGTTCATTATCAGACATTAAATGTAATTGTAAAACTGACCTGGAGATCATTTACTGAAGAAAAAATGGGGAGTTACGATGGTTCCTGATTTATTAAGCTTTTTTTATTTGGAATCCTCACAACCCTTCATTTGAAGACAGTCTCAAGTGAACAAATTTTAATTAGATAAACTATCTAATCAATATATCAACAGATCAATCAAAACAGCAGCTTTTAAAATGAGTGGCTAGAGGGGTGTTTCTGAAACTAATGGCTAGAAGAATATTTCCCTGAATTGAATTCATTTGTTAGCATAATAGGAGATTAAAGTCTAATTAGTGTAGCAGGTTCTGAAGAGAAACAATTGTGAGTTAAAAATCACCAGTGTTAGCCACATAAACAAAGCTGTATTCGTAGTTGTCATTCACTTTAAATAAAGTGAAAAGTAACAGACTGTGAACTTGTTTGTCTTAACAGAAGAGCTATTTTTATATCTACATTTCTGGAAATATGCAGGTTTTTTTAAATTTTTTTTTTCTTTTTTAGGTTGTTGTATCAACAACAGTCAATGTGGATGGCCACGTTCTGGCTGTCTCAGACAACATGTTTGTACACAACAATTCCAAACATGGAAGGCGGGCTCGCCGCCTTGACCCCTCAGAAGGTACGGCCCCTTCTTATCTGGAAAATGGTAGGCACACATTTACATGTCTTTTTTTATTTGCAATGCTTTTTTTGCACCATACTTTATGTTGATACACTACTACATTTACTTTTACATGATTTCATTCTTCATCGATCAAACCACCCATTAAAAAAGTCCATTAATATTTCTCAGCCCTTGTCAACCAGAATATGCTCTCTTTTGAATTTGCTTTTGACTTCTTTCTTTATTAAATACTTCGAGTTTTGCAGTCACAACCAATTTTTCATCTTTTTCTATTTTTTTAGCCTTGTTTTGCTTGCAGCTTTTTCTTGCTATTTAATTTGACTTGATTTTATTTTGGCTTGTCATATTCCTTGATCCAGAGGTACAGTCTCAGGTTATGTATGCAAGTTTAAGTGGATGGTAAAAACATGACCAAATCTGTAAAGAATTTACTGTGAGGTCAATTTCCTGTTGCTGGGCCTTACTGCTGCAGATTGCTGCGGTAGGGTTTTTGTATGAGAAAAACAGCGTAAAATGTTTTTCTTCAGACTGACTCAGTGCGATTGACTTCTTGCCTGAACTGCTCATAGAAGATAGTCTGAGATGAAGAAGAGAATGGAAAGTGTCTCTGAAAATCCAGAATTCTGAAATACTATCTTTCTGGAGTCCGTCAGCCTCTGAATCATTCTCACACAGTTGCAGCTGTGCTCATACACGTGCACACATACATTTATTCTCCCACACAGTACAAAATAATTATTTAGATCTAAGTATTATTTTGTTCACAGTGTAACAGGCAGTAACCTAAAGATACGTAATGACCCTCACGCAGTGCACTTTTAATAAAATCGAATGCATGTAGGTCAAATACATTTTGAATTCTTAAAGAGTTAGACTTTTCACAAACATTGTTATTAGAAGTAGCATGTCCGAGACCGACTGTCTAAATGGTCAGTCCAAGCACATGAATTTCCATGGGCCTGCTGTCGTGAGTTGTTACTAACATATAAGTGTTGACAGGATCATGCCTTTTTACACTAATAAAATTAAACAATTAAAGTAATAACTGAACACTAAGCTGGTAATATAATCATTGTCATTTTAGGTTTCAAATAATACTTTCCAGTGCACACACAGAAAAATGAATGAGGCAAGCAATAATTATCAGAAGGAAATATGATCTAGATATCAAAAAATGGAAAACAATTTGTGAATCTACTGCTGTCCACGCACAAAAAACTAATTTGTTTTTCTGCATTAATAGCTAAGGTATAAGAGAACAAAAATATAATAATTAAAGGTCGCCCTGAGCACAAGAGTCATTATGGTCTATGACGTATTGTTT
>NC_088103.1:47916903-47929403 GCF_036370855.1 Dromaius novaehollandiae | reverse complement strand
AACAATTAGTGTTAAAATTACTAGAAGTAGCCTTAAGGAGACATATGGAGGCAATTTTCATATGAATGATGCCCTGTGGCCTTTCCTGCAAACTAAAACCAAGGATCATTTACAGACCTTTTTCTTAAAAAACACTGTAGGACCCATATCTTGAATGTGATAGCAAGAAGGTACAATTTTGAAATGATGAGTACAATTTAAAATCATTTTCATTATTATGTATAACTGGTAAGCACCAGTCTTACCATGCCATCTTGACTTAAAGTATGTTTACTATATGATTTCTGTAGCTGATAACACCCCACGCCATCAGAGTTCAAACGCCACCACGGCACATTCCAGGAGTTGTTGAAGTAACTCTGTCCTACAAATCCAAACAGTTCTGCAAAGGTGCTCCTGGCCGGTTTGTCTACACTGGTAAGCGTACAGCTCCTTTACTCATTTCGGAATAGTATCCCTGCTTCTTAATGATACACAATGAGACAGTGCAAAGCTTTAACATTATAATGGTGTTAAAAAATAGGATCTGTTTTGCAGGAAATTTTCCTGGTAGTATTTTAGCTATTTTAGAAGTTTAACTGGTAGGAGCTGAACCTCAAAACAAGTGTTCATCAAGCACCTAGAAGCGCTGGTGCCTATCCAAGTCTCTTGGGTCTTAAAACGTATCAGTATCTCATGAGATCAAGCTCTCTCACAAGATGCCTGTTACTTCATGTTTTCCGTTCATCCAGAAATAGATTTACAACGGTATTTCCTACTATGCTCCATCCAGAAAAAGGAATTAAAAAGTATTCAGTGATGAAAATATTTTTTAGAATGTCTATCCAAACTTCTCGAAGTTCCCTAAAGGTTTCGTTGAAGTTTTAGGCTCTGGTTCAAGCAGCTGTTGTTGGATCCAAATAACTTTATTCAACCCTATTCATAATTTGTCTCTAAAAATTCTTTCAGACTTGAAACTTAGGATATAAATTCACAAGCCTGGAAATGATTTATGTATGCCAATTCTTTTAAATACGTTTGATTTTAATTTGCAATGGCATAAGAAAAATTCAGAATGTTGTGGTTTCCAGTGTTTTTAATATGAAAATTCTTGTTTTGGAATGAAGTGTTACTGGATTTTTATCTAAAATGTGTATTACAGGCTTTTTGGCATTTAAGAATGAATTTAACTAAGATGCTGGGGGGGGGGGAAGGTAGATATAATAATTTAATTTATAATACTTTTGGATGAAGATTCTAGGTAATATATTGGATCTGATGAATCAATCTCTTTTGAAAACAAATAGCCTTTAACTATTTACTTGACAGACTGTAGGGATTCTGGGAGAGCTCTTATTGCTTACTGGGTAGATAATACAGATTGCAGATGATGTGCAGATGATGTGCATTTTGATGAATATTTTCCCACTAGACTGCAACTGTGTCTATCTATTAATTTTGATCTAATGGGAAAAGGCTGTTCCTGGGTAGTTTTAAGCCAGGACTTTTAAAACAGTGAATGCATTGAAGCTATGTTTTTCTATCAGCCTAAGTTCTATCACCAAAATGTACTTTTAAGTGAGAGCGTCTAAGAATGGTGCAGAAGTAATAGCTGTGGGGATTCATATCTTCCGTCTATGCCCAAAGAAGTCCAAGCCTGAGCAATAACGATGCTAACAGCCGCACCAGCATACCTCAGTTCTGAGGTCTTTAAAAGGGAGAGAATATTTCGATTTTCTTGATCTTTCTGATTTTGTTGTTACCAAAGTTACCAGATGTGATCACGATGACTGTGGTGCTTTAGCTGTGCTAATAACCTTGTCTTGAAAGTGGACCCTCGTGCGTCTGCTGAGAAGGTGCTCACTGCAGAGCGGGCTGCGTGCGCTGAGAAATGCTGTCACGCAGTCCCTGCAAAGCTACAGTAGGCTCTCCTGAAAAGTCCGACTCTCTCTCTAAGACAAATGTTCAGCAAGATAAAATGTGAATGAATTAAAACCCGTGGACTAAGTGCCAGATTTGTTAGCTGTTGCGCGCTGGTGTAGTTCCACTGCGTATGAGGAAGTGCCTTAGATTTGAACCAGATGACTATCTGGCTCTGGATGTACAGTCTTTGAATTTTGAAGTGCTTTATACTACTGCCTTTCACTGGTTTCTTAAGTGCAGATTTTGCTAGTTTAAACCTCTTTCTAATGCGTAAATGCAAAAATGTATGAAACTGTAAGGAAAAGGCATTAGTTTTTCCTTTTCTGGGGTCATCTTTCCTCTTTATCACTAAATAAAGATGTTCGAAAGAATGATGAGAGTTTCAGGAACTTCTGCGGTAATTAAATTGCAGTAAGGTTAAATTATTAACGTTTTAATAGGAATGTACGTTTAAAACACCCTGTGAGGGATACGAAAGCCACATCCCAACACTAAGAAAACAGAAGATAAAGCCAGAGCCTGCCTGCCTGAGAAACTTCTGCCCGATTTGCGTTATCCTAAATTGATAGGGCAAATGAGATAGATAGTCCTCGGAAATTACAACTGCCACTGCGCTTTGAGCCAAGCCTCACTGTATTTCTGAACACGAAAATTGCGTAGCCCTCCGAGAGGGAGGGCCGCGATCCCCAGGGCATCTGTTTCCCATCAGCGTCCCACCAGGCTCGCCGCCCGGCCGGGCGCTCTAACATTTAACCTCCGCAGCAGGGGCTGCGCCACGGGGCAGCGAGGCTGCGGCGCAACGGAACCCGAGGGTAGAGTGCTGCACAAAGGCTTTGCGGAGCGCGGGAGTGGAGACGCTAAATGATCTGGGTACGGAGATAGGGAAGTTCCAGATTTTTCCAAAGAGACCCCATTAGGCTCACGCAGGAAGGATGCCGAGCTGTTTCTCAGCAGGCAGAGGCGAGGCCTTTCCCCATCTATCCATGCCTTTTTGCCCGCTGCTTTCAACTATTATAAAGATACAATTACCTTGGGAGACTGTGGCAGTTCAGTTGATTAGCACGGTGAATTAAAAGAATGAGTCACAAATGACATGTCCAGCTCTTCTCTACTAGTCCTTTGTATTCCCAGCGCACCTCACCCCTGTTGTAAGAAGGTCAAAAATTAGAGAGAGATAACAATTTTCAAGCAGCTAGCACTTAGGAGCAGAATTAACAATCATTCTGTATGTAATTGCCAGTTAATAGTAAATTGCCTTCTAGACTGTAAAATGCAATATAAACTGGTGGGCACCTAAAATTAAATTAATGAGGTATTTGCTGCATTTAAAAGTGAATAGTGCAAATTAATAACTGAGTGTAATACTTGTTTTAATATTTATCTGATACTGCATCATTTGCTTGTATGATGATAATTTTAAAAGTTCTACCTGAAAAAAATCTCTATTTGGTTAAATCGAGCAGTTTGTACAGATTGTAACCATGATTTTGCTGGTAAAGTCTTCCAGGTTTCTAAATTAAATATCAGAGATTATTTTTTAATTAGAGTATGAGCACTGCAGTGTTATTTGATTAAGGCAAATTGTGATTTGTATGCTTCTAAATGAAATTATGGTACAGATAAAATTGCACTTTTATACACATATTTTAAGCTATGAGCTCTGTAGCTTCTGTTGCTTTACTTTAAGATGAACAGCAGTACTGTATGTGCGATGTATTTGTGCTGCTGCGTTCCTGTTTTCTCTAAGTGTGTACTTTGCATAATGGTTTCCTAGCCGAGGAGCTCCAAGTTAGTTTATATTAAAATAATTTCAAAAAATGTTATTCAGCCTAACGTGACTGTATCTCACTTAGAACTTTTAATGTTGACTGCTTTTACCCTAATAGTTTTGTGATCCACCCTCATTTTGATAACTTCTTTTGCTCAGTCAAGGAAATTAGCACAGATTTTCGGGAGACAGCGTGTCATTTGCGGTAGGCTGTACCCAGTTGCCGTACAAGGTACAGGCATTCGATTGCAAACATGTCCAAAACAGACACAGAGAAAGCTTGAATGTTGAATACATGGAACCATTCCCAGGTCTGCAATGCATTTACTAGATGTGAACATAAAAATGATTATTTTGCACAAAGACTTGCATTCAATTTTAAGCTTATGAAACCATTACTCATCCAGTAATCGCTCACAGTTTGTGTGCTTTCTGATAGAGTATTTATGTTGAAAAAGTAAGATTGCGGTCTAAGGTTGGCACAGTATCAAGGAGGGAGAGCCCTGTTTAGCCGCTATATTGTCCAGATTTTTCGGTGTGGCTTGTTTTTCCCTCCGTACCGAGACCTCTGCTTTGGCTGGTTTCCCTTATTTAACCCCCACTCCACTTCACCCTCTGAAAGATCTCATGTTCCTGAAGTATTTTAGAGATCTTTTGTGTGCATTCAAATGTGATTCTGTCAATGGCGCTGTTACACTGTTTAGAGTCAATAGCTCCCTTCCATCACAGCCAACACAAACTAGCTGTCTCATAGGTCAGTGCTCTTTAAACAAATTACTTGTATCCACAGAGCAAATGATTGTTAATTGCCTCCCACAAATCATACTATTTTTACTATGCTAAACTAAATGCTAATGCCTTAGTTAAATTTAAACCACCTGATTATTTCTTGTATATATTCAATTATTATCCTAAAGTATGAAATCTGGTGATTTTGCAAAATGAATACTAAAAGATATATAATAGATACAGTACTTTATTGGTAACCCTTTGAAAAGAAACTTGCAGTTAACATTTATTTTAATGAAATCCTCAGCATTTCTAATTCATATATATTGCATTTGCTTTCTTTAAGTGCTGTTGTCCTGAAGCAACTTAGAGTCACTGCTATTAACAGTATTGGTTATTTATTGATCAGACCTTGTGTCAGTACTGGTTATTAGCAAGCTTAAAAAAAATCAAGATAGAACAAATACTCCTATCCTTTCTTCAAGATGGTTCTTTCTAAGTCGGTCAAAGTGAGCACTAAAAAATTAAAACCAAAAAGTATCTCTGTTAATCTGTTAAAAAGCTCTGTTGCGCTAGAATAAAATGCATTTTTCTTAAAGCAGTCTAATGTCAAAGGCAGAAAGATTCTGGTTAACTGCCTTTTCTTATAAAGAAGGTTTTTCAGCATGACATACATTTTTAATTAATAGGGCAGTGCTAAACATACAAAAATGATTTAGTAGCATCAAGTCAATAGCATATTGGATAATGTATATTATATAATAGCTCTTTTTTAAACAGTAGCAATTCCAGGTTTATCAGGGTCATTGTTGTCCCCTTTCTGTTCTGTCTCAAAGGAGGCCAGAAGAATGAGACATACCATTTGTGCTATTGCACAAGTAGACTATTTGTCCTAATCAGTGACACCCATTTACTAGAATTGCTTAAAATGAACTATACCTCATACAGAAATCGCACATTTAGAGTGTTCCATTCATCATCTGAAAATTGAGGGCCAGTAAACTTTTCTGTTCCTCCAGCGGGATCATAGACATGCATCAAAATGTTAAAAAATGATTGGTGAGAGAGAACTGTCACCCATTTATCAAGGAAAAGGAACATTATTTGCTAATTTCCCAACCAAGGCAGTGACAGGGTGCTTCGTCTTTAGACCCATGGTGACCAACATGGCCTTTTTGTTATTAGTACAAGTCAAGCGCTTTTTGGCTGTTGCTAACAAGACACATTTGTCTATCATAAGAGAGTGCTTTATTTTTTTTCAAGTAGCTGTGACCAAAGTCTGCTCTCTGTGTCATGATTGGCTGTACTTCTGCAGGTTGTGATAACATTGAGGAACAGGAGAACTGATAAATCACAAAGTTTTCGTGTCAAGGTGAAGGTATTGACTCTGCTGTACCAAAACTGACAAAATGTAGTGCTGAAGAGATAGTAATTCATCTTAAAAAAGGACAAAGGGGTCATCTTGGTTTCACATAATACTCATCAAATTTGAGTGTTGAATAAGGCCTTTTACCTTGTTTTCTCTGCGAACGGAAAAAAATGCTTTTCTCCTTTTTTCTGTATGCTGTATGTAGCGTATAGTTAAATAGTAAAATAAGTTTCCTGTCTAATTCTATTTTTATTTCTATAAGGTTATTACTATATTTATGATTTTAACACTCAAGCTAAAAACTTCTCAAAGTTTCAAATCGAAGGAAAAAGGTGGAAGGTGAGGAATTAAGATATTTTAGTGAAAATGTGCATCTTGTTTCCATGCGATGAAAGCAAGATCGCAAACAGATAAATCTGGATTGCATTGGAAGATATCCAGCAAAATGTCTATTTTTAGCTAGTTACTGCCATACCTGCCTACGCCACTATTCCCATTAAATTCATTTGGATCCGGTTCGAAATACCATTGACTGAGCTCAGAAGAAGCACTTCCGCTGACTTCATTGGCTTTGCGTAGGGTCTTATGTGGAAAACATAGCATGGTAATGTGGGCAACACCCAGAAGCTTAAGGTTAAAAAATAATAATGAGTTTATTGTATTTTGGAACTTCATATACTGTGGCTTACAAAAATTCTAAAATTTCTAAAAAATTTTAAACCTGTCTTGTAGACACACAGAATAAGCATATTTCCACAGGCTTTTTAGTCAATATAGTTACTATTCACAGGCTGAATATAAATTACTGTAGATGACTATTGATTTTTAAATACACAAACTTTCATTGCAACAATGCGAAGTTGCATCATTAGAAAAGCTCTGTGGTATCACGTATCTGTTGGCCGTGAGCTGACGCTTGTTAAAGGGTCGGTCGGTGCTGATCCTCTCCGTAGGCTTCCAGTTGAGTGTGTTGCGTATTCTTTGTGACGGGCGGCCACGTGGAGCAAGCGGACACAAGGGTTGGTGGTTTTTTTCCTATCGTGGTCTATTTTGTAGGCTCGAAGGTTATAGTCTGGGATTAGCTAGCTATACGTAGCTGATTACACAATTTCCAACATATACCGATATTAAAGGCATTCTTTTTCGACGCTTTCATTTGAGAACATCTTCTTAAATATGCACATGCAGAATGGCTCCTTGGAAAACTGATCCTGTTAGGTCAGTTAGATATCTACCTAAAAACCTTCAGTATTTTCAGTCTTCTCTATACTGAATATTTTTAGTATGCCAACATATTTTTATTTAGCACTGCCTAAATATTTTTGAATTGTTGTTCAAACCTAATAGTTTTGTATGATTATTTGTCATAACAATACTAATAGCACATGCTTTATTTTCAAAGCTGCAACATTTGCTATGCTTAAGAGTTTAAAAATAAAGCTCTTTTATAGACTCACTGATCTTACTTAGATGGGTGTTTTAGGTATTTTTTCAAATATCTGCAGATAATACAGAGATTCCCCAAATTTGGGTACGATTTGTTTCTGTTTAAAACTGTTGTATCAAAGAGGAATATAGTTGTAAAAGCTCTGTTGGATGACCTTGGGGATCTGATTATAAATCCTGTTTGTGTAAATATTACTGTAAAAATATTACAGTATTATATTCTTAGGTTAGGTGGTCACCACCAAACAGAGCAGAGGGTGTGTAAAATACCAGCTCTTAGAAATGTTTGCCGAAGCATCATAGATTTTGTAAGATCCTGAGATGGCCGAATACCTTGGAGGAGCTAAGCCAGGGAAGATAGTATTTTGCACTTGGCGTGATGGAGCATCGTTGTCGGCAGAGCTCGTGGCGTTGCTGTGTCTCAGAGGAACCGCTGCACTTCTTTGTGCACCCTCCTGCTTTGCAAAGTCACCAAGTGCCCAGGTCCTGTAGGTACCCCGACGGCGGGTGCACGTCAGCCCCACCGGCTCTTTGGGAAAGGGTGGATGTAGCAGCTTGTAACCTAGATAGGTGTCATACCATAGGGTAGCGGTTTCAGCCGGGAGTCCTTTCTGCTCTCAGCTTACCTGTGTAACGTGGGGGTGGGAGGGGAGCACGAGGAGAAAATGGATCCTTATCCACCATCCCGTCTCTAAGGCCTAGCAGAGGAATCCCCAAATAATACCACAGATATAAAGACAGATGTGAGCACAGTCTATTTTAGCAAAATATGTCTCAAGTAGTAAAATGCCTTGGAGTATTGAATAGTTAAAACGCAATGTTTTGCTGCTTTGATATAGTATTTGTGCTTCTGTACCATATAGGGAAATACTTTACTGAATTAGCAATACGCCAATACTTTTAGTAGAGAGTTTTGCCATGTTAGGCACATATCAAGTTACATTCATAAAATGCCATGGTTTGTGATAGTTACATATATCTTAGAATATGGTATTTCCATGACATGGTTGGAGCATTTGTGATCCTGTATCATACTAGTTCCTTTCCCCTTGCGCTTTTTATTGGCCTAGTAGAGTCCCATCTTTGCAGTGTTGCATGGTGCAGCTGGGCAGGATCGGCCTCTCACCCGTGGGCTTCTGAATTTCTCATGAACTGCTCGTTCTATGTAAAGCATGGTAAAGTTTCAGATGTTTAACAGGGCGACATATTCTCAGTTAGATGAGAAGTATTATGTGGTCTGATGTGGTAACTAGGTCAGCTTATATACTAAGCTTAATGCAGGTGGTTTTAGTTAAAGTGGTTTCTATTGACTAGATGATACTTAACCTTTTAAATACACTTTCCTTATCCAGCATCACTGACTCTAAATATCCATAAAATAGTAGACTGATGTCTGTAAAATATTGTATGTAAGGTTGACGTCTTAGAATATCCACATAGCAGATGAGATTTACTCCCCCCACGTATACCCCATCCTGGTGTTCGCTGTACTGGGCCAGAGAGATGGTCTGACTAGCCAGGTACCCTGTTCAGTGGCCGTGGTGGCTGCTGAGGGGAAGTGTGTGTCACCTAGAAAAACGAGGGTGCTGTCGCTTGTGCACCACCCAACTTCTGGCCTCTCCAGTCGTTGTTAGTGGGATGGGGAACAAAGAGCTGGGGAGATGACAAGCACTCGCAGAGTAGAGGCTGGGCTATGGAGCTTGCACCAGAGCTCGATGTTTCTGTACAACTCTGCCAATCCTCACATTGAAATATTAGGCACATTTCTTCTCTCCCATTTGCTTGGTATGTAAGCGTCACTGCCTCCATAGCCCTCGATCTTCTAACCTCCTCCTTCACAGTCTCCCCGGTGCATACTTCCGTACCAGTTTCTACAGCTTTGCTATGGAGAGGACTCCCGAGTATACAGAGGCTGCAGGAGCCTCATTATGCTTTGAACATCTGTAAAATTTGACCCTATAATCGGCTGTAGTCCAAACTTTCATGAGCCCATAGGAGCTTTGGTGAAGCCTTCCACGTCCCAGAGAGGTAATGGGCAGCGTGGGCAGGTTCGGCGAGCAGATGGAGCAGGTGCAGTGCTGTGTCATAAAAGTTGCCGTATCATCTGAATTCTGTAACCTTACCTTAGTTTTTTTACACAGATTGTGAAGCCCACTTCGTGTGGGGCTCGCCGTTTCTTGTAGAGAGCTGCTCGGGCGGTCAGCTCGGCTGGAGTTCTTCCCTCGCCTTACGGGCACTCTGCGCCGCTGCGGCGCGTCCTGCATTTGCACTACTGCTTGTGTGCTAAAAGAGCTCAAACTGCCTCTGCTGACACGCAACATTTTTATTGATGCTGCCATCTTGCTTTACAGAAATGTCTTTTTCTTCCTTTTTCCTCTTCCTTGCTTCCTTCCTTGCTTTTTCTCTTTCTCTTTCTCTTTCTTTCTTTCTTTTTCTTTCTCTTTCTCTTTTTCTTTCTCTTTCTCTTTCTTTCTCTTTCTCTTTCTTTCTTTCTTTTTCTCTTTCTCTTTCTTTTTCTTTCTTTCTTTTTCTTTTTCTTTCTTTCTCTTTTTCTTTTTCTCTTTCTTTCTTTTTCTTTTTCTTTCTTTTTCTTTCTTTTTCTTTTTTCTTTTTCTTTTTCTTTTTCTTCTTTTTCTTCTTCCTTTTCTTCTTTTCCTTTTTTCTTTTTCTTTTTCTTTTTCTTCTTTTTCTTCTTCGTTTTCTTCTGCTTCTTTTTTCTTTTTCTTTTTCTTTTCCTTTTCCTTTTTCTTTTTTCTGCTTCTTTTTTCTTCTTCTTCTTCCTTTTCTTCTTCTTTTTCTTCTTTTCCTTTTTTCTTTTTGTTCTTCCTTTTCTTCTGCTTCTTTTTTCTTCTTCTTCTTCCTTTTCTTCTTCTTTTTTTTCTTCTTTTCCTTTTTTCTTTTTCTTCTTCCTTTTCTTCTTCTTCCTTTTCATCTTTTCCTTTTTTCTTTTTCTTTTTCTTTTCTTCTTCTTTTTCTTTTTCTTCTTTTCCTCTTCTTCTTCCTTTTCTTCTTCTTCCTTTTCTTCTTTTCCTTTTTTTTCTTCTTCCTCTTCCTTTTCTTCTTTTCCTTTTTTCTTTTTCTTTTTCTTCTTCTTCTTTCTCCTTCCTTCCTTCTTTCTCTCTCTTGCTCATTCTTTCTTTCTTTCTCTTTCTCTCTCTCTCATTTTTTCATTTGTTTAAAGTAAATCCATACCTATTATGGTGGTAATGACTTTTTTTGGCAAACATAAGAGCTTGAAATACAGTTACTTTCAGTAAAAGTAGAAATCCAGGTGTCCTTGCAGAATTCAGAGTCAAGAAGATGTTGGTGCTTTATTTGTGGATGAATGCCACTACCAAAAAGCGTGCCACGGATCCACGGTCCCACGGTGGGACAGCCCGCTCGCGAGGCCCGGGGCGGCCAGGTCGTGTCCTGCGGTGGCTGGGGACCCGCGCGTGGAGGGGCCCGGGGGTGCAGGCGGGCGCTGGGGAGCCGTGCGTGGAGGGGCCCGGGGGTGCCGGCGGGTGCTGCTCGGGGCGGGGGGACCAGCAGAACCCCCGTCCTGCGCGTCCGGGCGGCCTCCCGGCGCCCTGCTCCTGCGGGGAGAGCGCCTCAGTCCTGCTGAGCAAGGGTGTCAAAACTTAGCTCTTCAAGTGTAGAGGACAGATAGTTAGACGAGTGGCCTATTTACAACCTCAATTTACTACTGCTGTTAGGGGAAGACGCACATTCTTTGCTTTTGTAATAGTTTTCTGGTCCTGAATCCTTGCTTTCTTGATTCCTCCGTTCCTTCCTCTGTTCTTTCCTTCCTTCCTTTCCTCCTTCTTTCTTTCCTGGAGGAAGGAAAGGGCTATTTGTTTGGAAAGTTACTAGGACTGGTCAGAAACATTTTCCCCTATTTCTTCCTCCAGGCCATTTTTTAGTAAAAAGTATGTTATGATAGAAATGTTCTGACCTATGATACAAGAGACTCTGAGAAGGACAGGCCACGTTTGTCAGAGCAAGTTGACACTTGTCTTCAAAGATTTAAAAACTGTAGATGGGAATTAGTGTTTCAGTGATGTGCAATATGCTCTTTTAATACTTTTTTGCTGACTTCTGTGCGGTTTTGTGCTCCGCACAGCAAGGTGCCCCTGCCCGCCCGTGTTTCGCAGCGCATGCAGTACACCCTCTCTTTCGGTTCTCCTTGCCACAGGGCTGGACTTGGTAGCTCCCGTTTCAGCAAGACTATAGAAGCCATAATCAAATGTGGTCTTTGAGAGTTGTCAGCAAGGGTGTTATTTTGTGACGAGGCAGATGAGCTGCCCCTTTTTCCCCCTTTTCGGCGCCGCGTCGCGATGCCGTGTGCTCCTGCCCGGTGCTCTTGCCGGGGCAGGCGATCCCCGGCCTCTGCGTGAGCGCTTCGAGCCGTGCCGCAGCTCTGCCGGAGGTGGCTTTGGATTTCCAGTTAGACAAAAAGTGACAGTTTTCCCGATGTTAATATGAGTACTTTGAGGAAAATTCCATACCATTATCTGATCGAACGTAATTATTAACTGACCTGTGAATTTTAGGCCTGTAATTGAAACAAGGGACTGAATGCCATTGTTTCCCTTCCTGCTCTCCGAAGGAAAGCTGGGCCATTAGAAGAAACGGGGGAGATAAAGACAAAGGTGGTGTTTTGTTTTTTTAATGAAAAATCTATTTTTAGTTTCTTTGTAGAAAGGAGAGAACTTAAATGCCTTTTAATTTTTTTTTTTTTACAGTAAATAGGTTGTCCTTAGTAAGTCCAGGGATATTAGTCCTGCTTCAACAAGCAAGAGTGCCTTCTGATGAATGATGTGTTCAACCCCTCCATGCCTTTGTATTTCCTATGCATTCCACAATGCTTGGCTCACCCTGCCGAGTTCTGTGATTGAAATTCATTGCCAAATTTATTGAGAAATTAATGAGAAAAGCTGCAAAGTATTGACTTTGAGAGGAAAACACAACTCATCTTGAATGAGGAGGAAAATGCAGCAATAATTTAGCCACTATTGATTTTGCCCTGTCCATGTATTGATCTTCATTTTACAATATTAATTTGCACCTGCAATCGGCTGCAAAGGGAACCGATTTCATTTCTTTGCAGTGTTAATGTGCAAAGCATTAGGTGCTCTTAAGAAGTGGTGGTATTACAAGTCACATCGGAAAGGCTGATATTTTTTTTATTTGTGCTTGTTACCGAAATAGACTAAAATTAATTTTTTGTCTGACAAAATATTAAAGTGAAAACCCATCTCAAATGTATACCTCCTCTCAACCCCGTAGGCTGCTTTTCATCTGTGC
>NC_088103.1:47909403-47911903 GCF_036370855.1 Dromaius novaehollandiae | reverse complement strand
AATTATTTTGGGTAACATTTTCAAACGTTATATTGTAACTCTCCTCTGGTAAGTCGTGGTCTTTGTGTTCACTTGTGCTCAGCAAACCTGCTGAGTTGTACGGTGTTAATCATCAAATTACATGCTGACTAATGAGTGATGGCCTAAATTGCAGGCTGAGTAATGAATAGATGGAGGCAGTTCTTATTAGTCTCAGAAAACCCATTGATTTATGTAGCGCCATGCACCGTGGAGTTACTCTGCTGAAAACGATATCTACATCAAGAAGTAATATACTCTAATAAGTATTTTCATCTTAACTCTAGTCCTTGGGCCTCCAGGCTCAGTTTTTGTTTGAGTCAGGCAGAGCTATAATAAAGCCCTATGACTCCTTATAAAGCTTGTTAAACACAATGTGTGCAGTCTAACTGAGTCAGGATCATGATTCATGCACTGTACACAGCAGCATGTGCTGCTGATTTATGACCAAGCACAGTTCATAGTCAAAATTACAATTTGAGGGATAAAAAGATTAATTACTATTTGTGGCCTGCAATTTCATGAGGCTAGTGGATTGCAGCTGTAGAATGATAGTGCTCTACATCAGTTTGTAGTCAGCCATTCACAGATTATTAAAGCTTTGCAAGATTAAGTGCTCCTCCTGCCTGGTTTGTGCTCAGGCAATATGCTAGACAAAAAAGGACCACAGGGATAAATCTGAAGCTAGCAATAGCTGGACATATGTCATAATTGCCAGTTTCCCATAAATCCACAGCCAGTATAGAAAGCAGCCCATGATGCAGACATCATATCATGACTGTAGTGATTGCTATATATGGCCTCAAGACCTGTAACTTTGTTACTGCACTACCATTTTTGCAATATATTGGATAAGCCTTTGACTATTTTCCAGTCTAATTATAAATAGAAGTAATCATTGTGTTGCGAAGAAAAAAAAAAAATCTCGGGACAGATTTTAAATTGAGGTTTGTAACCGTGATAAGATTTAAGAAGAAAACTACGCGTTGCTTGTAAGATGTGCTAACGAATAGTTTTTGAGATATATATCTTTATTAATGTATACTGTTTAAATTGACCGATCTGTTTATGTTCCAGCACTTAATGAACCAACTATAGATTATGGCTTTCAAAGGTTGCAGAAAGTTATTCCACGACATCCAGGTGATCCTGAAAGGTTACCAAAGGTTAGTAAAGAGTCCAAAATATGTATATATGTATTTCTTTTAATTTAGTGTACGTTTCTAAGTGATGCTGTGTATTTCTTGTGACTGGTAAAATAATACCACGTAAGTTCTCCATCTAATGTATCAACTTCTTAGGTAGGTGTGCCGATAGACAAATTCGAGCAACGCTAGTTCTTAAGTCGGACCCGTTTTCACATTACTTTTTTGCCACATTACCACATTAACTTACTTTTAAGTTAGTAAGCAATTTTTAAGATCATATTTGATACTTGTAAGACAGTATTTTAAAGAAAGAGAATGGATTTTCCGATACAAATATTTTGGATTCTACAAGAGGGACATAAACTTCCTGCGTAATGAAATAGTTCAATTAAACATTTTCCACTCCAGTAGCTTGTAGTGATTTCAATCTAAGCAGCCCCACTCTGATCTGTGATTATTTGACTCTTGTTTTCCTTTCATTTTCTAAAGCTCGATTCAGTTTAATCTTTTGTTTACAAAGCTTTTGTTATAAGTCCCTGACTTAGCAGGCTAACAAATGAAGTCCACATATTAATATCTAGAGGGACTTTTCATTTAAATTCAACAAAGACAAAAGCTGCCTGTGTTGTTTATGCACATGACACATATCACAGAAATTTCATTTTGATGTAAAACATTAAAGATAAGTCATGCTTATAATTTTTCCTTTTCTTTGATATAATATTGTCTTTTTTCTTTTAGTGCAATCTCTGATTTTCAAGGCAAACTTGAAAACACAAATGAAAAATGAAGTCGTAACATTATGACTGATTATTTTGTATTCTATTCCTGTGTGCATCAAGTCTTGACCACCTCTGAGTTTTATTAACACAATAAAACCTTTTAGACATTACCTTTTAATGCTCAGCATGAACATAAGCAATATCATTAGGTTTCTCTTTTAATTTGTGAACATGCTAGCAACTCATATCAGATATTCGCTGTTACGATAATTGGAGACACACTGAAAGATTTTTCAAATGCAGGGCATTTCACTTAGGGGTTTTTGTTCCTGAGGGTTGAGTTCCAACAGAACAAGTTTTACCTCAAGAAGAACCAGAGCCATCAATATCATTACCCATAGGGCTTTTGCTTCCAGCATTTCAGTCTCCGGATTGATATGTGTATTAATGATATCACTGCTTCTTGGCTTTCAATATATGAATGTTATTATCACACTCAATATAAAAGTCAATGTAAATGTGCAGCCGTTTCCATTAGGAGCCTTATGAAAATAAATTCATGGGATATTTGTGACAGTCTGCTTAAAATATTGCTATTTTTGCATTTGAGAG
>NC_088103.1:47866903-47904403 GCF_036370855.1 Dromaius novaehollandiae | reverse complement strand
ATCCTGAAAAGAGCAGCTGACATTGCTGAAGCATTATACAGTGTGCCACGCAATCACAACCAGATTCCTACTCTAGCCAACACTCCTGCTCATACTGGCATGATGGGAGTGAACTCATTTAGCAGCCAGCTAGCAGTTAATGTTTCAGAAACATCACAAGCTAATGACCAAGGTATGTGGGATTTCAAGAGTTAATCCTTCCTGTTGTTGCCTGGTTTGGGACAGGGTCTATTAATATTAGCTGATGTCACCACTGTGTTCTACATCTCTTTTTCTCCAAGTAGTCATATGTCTGATCATGTAATGAAATGTCGTCTTGAACCTTCTGATAGCATTTAATTCTTCCTATTTTTAGTTTACTGTTACCATAAAACATCTGCAGTGGAAAAGGAATGGCAAAATGTAGGAAGCTCTATTTTTCACAGTAAATATATCATGTGTATGTTTAATATAAAGTAAGTGTGTCTACATATCTCCACCTGTTTTTTGAATACTTACACAGATAAATCGAATCTGATGTCTGTGATTTTTAAATATTTTATGTATAAGCCTAAGTGTGACTTACATAGGTTACTAATAAAAGTAATAGTTGATTTAATTTACATTTTGTAATTTAAAATGCATTTAGCGTATTGCATTTAAAATTAATCTTGATACTGATGAAAGGAGTGAAACCACATTATTAGGTATGCTGAAAATCTTATGTTTTTGCTTACAACATAATTATTAAATTGATTGCTCAGAGAGAAATAAATTGTTGTTTAAAATCCTGATTCTGCTATGTTTCCTCTTATAAAAGATTGTGTTGTCTAATGCATTTCCAAGCTAATAAGCCTTATAAAATTCTGTATTTGGTCTTGAATTAGTTTTCACTGATGACTACACCTTATGAAAGTACTAGCTTTTTGTCAGTATAAAAATATCAATCATAAAACGAAGACCCCGCAACAGCCTTTTAAAGTTAAATCACTGCAACAAAAAGTTTTTGTTGTCAGCTGTGGCATTTGAAGGTCTGGAGAGGCTGCAAGTGCATTCAGTGTGTTGGTACAAACCAGGACTCGAGCCTGTTGATAATTGCTGCTAAAGACAAATGTGAAGGCAACTGACACAGCTGGATCGAAGAGAGCTTTTGTTGGCTGTCTATGCTAAGAGGAGAGACAACATAGAGTGCTCGCAGATGATTTAAGTAGGGTTGGCGTGATAAGGTTATCTGAAGCTGCAAGAGTTGATAGGGCAGTAACAGACAACTTAGAGCAAGGCTGTGCAATCAATTAAAACTGTGTAATATATGATGCATGAGGAAACCCCCCAGCCCTAAGTTTATATTATAAAATAACATTATCTTTTTGGGGTGGGGGGGTTTCTAACACAGTAGGTTACAGTCGCAACACAAGCAGTGTTTCCCCGCGAGGATATGTTCCGAGCAGTACTCCTCAGCAGTCCAATTACAACACAGTCAGCAATAGCATGAATGGATATGGCAATGCCGGCATGCCCAATCTAGGTGTACCAGGTTCCCCTGGATTTCTTAATGGCTCCTCAGCTAACTCTCCTTATGGCAGTAAGTGTCTATTTTTGGTAACACATCATCATATAGATTCATATTTACTACAAAATCAAATACTTGCATTGTTTTGATTTTCTATATTGTGAGCTACTGGATAAAAGGAGGGGTGACTCTGGAGGCTGGACGTAAAAATGAATATAATAAATTGATCTGTTTGTGCCATAATACGATCTCAGATAGAAAAAAAATTGGACTGCACGATTTGTAACAAAAGTCCAACACAAAAGAGTTTGCCTGTTATCCAGAGAGTGGCCAAGCCACGGCATTTCATTTTTTTTTTTATATATATATTTTATATATATATATTTTAAGAGGCAAGGCCCTATCACTCTCTTTTTCCATGTTTGCCGTGAAAACCTCAATCTGAGTCCTGATTATTTTTGCTTTATTGCAGTAGTGCCGTCAAGCCCTACCATGGCAGCCTCTTCGGTCACCCTCCCTTCAAACTGTAGCAGTACACACGGCATTTTCTCATTCTCACCTGCCAATGTCATCTCTGCAGTGAAACAAAAGAGCGCGTTTGCTCCTGTTGTCAGGCCCCAAGCCTCTCCTCCACCATCTTGCACCAGTGCAAATGGAAATGGACTTCAAGGTGAGCTGGATCTCTCTCAATTTTCTATGTATTGCTTTTCGGTGCATACACTAAAGCCATGATCATATATTTTGGAGAAAGGTACCTTACTATATCTTTAGGTTTCTGGTGTTGTCAAAATGGTGTCATAGTGATGCAAAATACAGTAGCACAAATGATAGGCTAAAATTTTAAGCAAATCCTGATTCACTTTTCATACCTCCATTAAAGAAAACACCATTTTTTTTCCTGCCATTTTCCCTTAAAATTTCAAACATTAAATTTTCAAGTAAGCATGTATCCTGGAATGCTTCTTGGAGATTTTGTATACTCTTTCCATTTCTCTACACATTTTTGGAGATTTTTTATGGACTTTCAAAACAGTAACATTTCCGCATAATGTGGTGCAGTTTCTTCATTGTACATATGCTGTAATAGTTATTTTAAAATATGTCAAATCAGTATAAATCAGGCTAAGCTCTTACTCAGTGAACTAACCTTCCCTTGAACTAGTAACTAGCCACTTGTACACTGAGTTTGCAGCGCTCTGTTGGGCCTAACACAGTCTCTTATTGCAGCATTAAACTAGTTACTTCCTCATATGAATAACAAAATATTTTAATTAAGGCAGGCAATTCTAAGCTTTTGCTTTTTTTATCTGTGTGATTTTATAGGGGCAGCGTAAGGAACAATTTATAAATCATCTGCAGAGTTTACATGGTCACCCGTTGATAGTGGGGTGGACAGAATTACTATACAGTGTAACTTTTGTGGAGGAATAAAAATAAGCAAAAAGAAGTCTTACTTTTTATGGCATATTTTAAAATTTGGATTATAATATTGACAGATTCATTAGAATCATTCAACAGGTTTGCTTGCCTACATTTTACAAATCACGAGCCTAGTTCTGCAGTGCAATAAATTGAAGCACTTTGAATCTCGTGGAAATCAGAAAGGGCTGCAGACATCATTACCTTGGAGTATTCATGTTTGGTAGTTAAGATGTGGGTAATGCAATATTATTTACTCTTTATATTGCTAAGATGCCCATACCCAGATAAACAGACAAAGACTGATATTTTGATTTATCAATCATTATTATGATTGACTATTCTGGATTATTAATTCTGGATGCCTACATTTTGAGGTATGTAGCGTAAGGCACCTCAGAGAGACTTAATCACACAGAGCCACCTGTCTGCCAAAAATCAAGACCATTTGAGACCAGTATCTCAAAATGGACATCCCTTTGTTTTTTTGTTAACTCCCCAATACCTTGGTCCAAAGAACATAGCATCTGAGAACTTACTAGGCAGTCAGGTCCATGAAGGGCTGAGGATCCAGCTACATAAATATCATTGTAAGGTAGATGTTAAAAAAAAGAATAATTAGATTAACACTTTAGGTCGTTGCATATCTATTTTTAGTTGAAGCTTTACTGTGCTACAATAAGTAAAAAACTACACCACGTATAAGCAATATTCTTAGAAAAGGTCATCCATTCATAAAATAATCCAGTGTCCTATTTTTTAATAAAAAACCACTAGCATAAGAATTAAATACTGAAATAAGGTAAAATAAAATGTGATACACACAGCATAGATCTAAAGCAGCTATTCTGTAGTAGGTATTTATATGCATGTGCTCATTAACTTTTTGCTATTGCTTTACTTTGAAGAAATGAAATTATTAGAAGATCTAAAGTAAAATGATCTGAATTTCTGTAATTTCATTATGTAAATAAAGGGCTTCCCATCAGATTGTCAAGGTTTCAGGTGCTTAAAAGATCTAGATTAATGCAAAGTAGGATTTTCAGAAGAATCTGAGCAGGCTAAAAGCCCAATTCCCAGCAGATACCAGGTGCCTAATTTCCTGTGGCCCCTCCAAGAAAAGCCAGTAACCACACATCTTCCTCCCGAGGTACAAAATGCTTTTCATATAAATGCCTAGTAGACTACATTGAATCAGCCAACTCTGATCTTGTTAAACAGGTCAAGAAGCTGGCCCTTAAATTGAGGCCTAATACCGCTCTGGACTAAAATTTTTCTGGGCTTAGGCAGCCTAACTATCCCTTAAAACCTATTTAGAGGATGCTGTAATCCAAGCAGCGGACCTGGTGTCACCCATAATGAATTCCGTCCTGCAGGTGCTGTTAAAAGTCTAAGGATTTCTATGTTACATGTCGCCGAGATCTTAACCGTTAAATTACAAAACTGTCCCTACTATACTGGGCATTCAAAACTTCTCAGATCTGAGGGTATTTAGAGTTAGGGCTGTGCAGATACCTCAGTTTTTGGTTCAGTAGCCAAACCAAAAATGAAGTGTTGATCTGGAAAAAAAAAAACTATGTTTTCCTCATCGAACTGAAGCAGCTAAACTGAATCCTTTCGTGTTGAACAAAATGACCTAGGGAAAATAGCAAGAATGTCTTTCTAGTCTGATAATTAGAACACCAAGTCCCAGGCTTGTGACAAAAAGGTGAATAATTTATGCATAGTAGAACTGCACCAAAAGGGGAAACTGCACATTTCCTCACCCTGTAATACCACGTATCGTGATAGTTAGGGTACTCTAATGGAAGGTAAAGTATGTGGGTTGGAGTCCCCTTGGGCTGAGGAGAAAATCAAATTGCATCTGACATATCCTTGGTGAGTTCCCTTATCACCAGAGTAGAGAGGCACCATCATTTTTTTCCAACCAAAGCTATTCAGTTAATTCAAACTGAACTCATGAAAGGTTTCAGGATGACAACATTTCACCCAGCTGTCCTTACAGATCTAAACCAGTACCTTGAACTGAATTGCAGCCAGAATTGAGTGGCAGGACAGGCATTCTCTGGAATGAATATGTCATACACCTCCTTCATGAAACATCATAAAGAAAAGCCAGCAATGCAAGAGCTACTTATTTACACTGCATTTGACCTGTATAATTATTTGGGGGATTTCTGCTTCCTTCTTCTTTTTTTCCTAGTCATTTGTTGACATTGAGCCCATTTTAAAGTTTAATTACTTTCTTTATGAACACTGTACGCTAGCAGCACCTTGAGAGTTTTCTGATCAGCACATTTTAGACATTAAAATAAAATATGGAATTCAGGAGCTACAGTCCGATACAGCTAAAGTTTTTCAATGATCTTCAAGTACAGAGCCTATATTTTATAGCTGGAGGTGAAAGAGCTGAATAACAGCTAGGAAAATCTGCACCCATTAGGAAAGGTCACAGCTATTTAGTCAAGTAAAGATAGAAGTAAGATCCTGTCATCACTATTGGTCATATCTGCTCTGGGGTGGGGGGGTGTTAACCCTATAGTTTACGTACCTGAATAATGAAGGACGACATGTTCTTTTAATCAAAGGGAAGGGTATCATCTCTGTCATTGCTTGCTGTGTTGCTTTTGCCCTGTATAAGCTCTGTTGTGAAATAAAACTCAATTGGCTGGTTTTTGCCCAATATTGGTAAAGTGGATTGACCACACTATTGCAAGGCATCAGCATACCAAAACGATCAGACCAGGATGCCTCCTGTTTTTCCTATGAAGGTTTGTTAGCACTGTGAACAGGCAGGGACAGATAAGAACTTGCAAAACCCTACATGTAACAGCCCTTCAGACACGGGTAATCTTTTTATCGGGGCTTTTTGGGGGGGGGGGTATTTTGCCAATTCTCACTAGGTAAATCAGCTATAGGATTTGTCTGTGCGTGGAAAAAAAAAAAAAGCCATCCTTGGCGCATCTGAGATGGGGGTGGAGCAGGAGCAGAAAACCGTGACACTTTTCTCCTCTCCCTGCCTATGGATCTCAGATGGACTGTTTTGTCTCCTGGCGTACTACAGAACAGATGGAGCTGTAGTTTGTGGTAACATCGCACTAGGCAAGGACTACCTGAGCACAGCACACTAGAAACAAGATCTTGCAGGCCCCCAAAACACTGCATTTTAGGACTTACTGCCACAGAGCCAACATAGAGAGGTCTACCCCAACAACGGATTCACTTTTTCTAAAGAAAGCCAAGACAGAGTTTAACAAGGAAGGAAGAAGAATAAAAATGAAGGCAGACTAGTGAAATGTCAGGACACTCATCATGCAGGCAACACTAGCTGGAGCTATCATGTATTCTTCTTTCTTGCCACGCTCATATTCCCTTCCTCTTTCAGTTGCACATGGATGTATCCTCTTATATCATAAGACTTACATCATAACTAGGGTCAAAGCTTGGCAGTTTTAACTCGCAGAGTGAGATACCCCTCTCTTTGTTGTACTGCAAGCATGACTCACTCTTATGAGTAAGTCCACAAAGCAGGGTCGTTGGGCCTTATCCAAAAATATGCAATCTTGTTAACTTTGTATGACTTCCATTAGATAGCCTGTGATCAGACACTGAAGTACTTACATATTTAAGAGCAGGGTGCTCTTAGAGTACGGGTTCATCAGGGCAGACAGCTTTCTGCTGTTTAACACAATGCACATACAAGGTATAGAGTACCATTTCTAGCAAGAAAGTTCTGGCTTGCTGTAAAGTTGGAAGTACAATATGTGTTTAAAATTCAGTTTTCGATTGTAATTTATTTTTATAGGTGGTGAAAGATATTGCACTCTGGTCTTTATGATTGTAATGCAGAGCAAAAGGTTCTCTGTATTCTTCTAAAATTGCAGTCTGCTTAATTTTCTGCTCTCCCCCCAGATGAAACTATTAAAATTATTATTAAAAACTAGCCACTCCATTTTTCTTTAAGAAGGCATTTGGTATCAATTTGCACAGCGAGAAATGTAGTGGTACAATTGTGCAGAAGTTCACGGCTGTCGAGCATTGCTACTAAAATAAATACTGAAATAAATGTATAGAGCACCAGTTTTGCTTTTGCCCCCATTGTGCAACAGATGGAATTCAACAAAAATGGCTAAATGGCTTAAATTAAGAAATTCAGATTTTTTTTCCAGAAAAGTATGCAATGGACGACCTAAATTTTCACACATCATAAGTCAATCGTGAGATTACAATAAACTTGTGATTAAGTACAGTGTATTACTACCATTAACCATGTGCTGTGAATTAATAGATTTATGCACACAACTCCTGGAAAAAAAATCTGGCCTTTGTTTCTGCTAGATTATTCTTCGAAGAAACAAGTGAGCTAGTCTGTCCTGACCAGTCCTGCTCTTTCGTACTTTGCTTAGAGTGCTGGCAGAGCACGCTCCTGTCTGCTTGCCGCCAACCTCCGAGACATAGCCTTTGTGTCTCAGCATCATCTGGATACAGACCAAGATGACGGACCCTTACTGAATCTGAACTCAAAAGAGTAGGCGGGTACTGTATTTTGGGCTGACCTGTGGGGATGCTGATGCTGATCTCCAGAGTGATTGGTGATTGTATCGCAGCATAACAGCACCTCAGGATAAGTTTCTGACATGTGAGCTTGGCAGGGTGCCCTCCAGTCGTGGATTTTGTAGTGGTCCAAGCTAGAGGACCTTCACGTGGCCTCCTCCCTCCTCCCGAGCCAGGCTTCCTCCAGGGAACGGGCCCTGCTCGTGTCCACGCTGGCCGGCAGTCTGCTTGCAGACCGGGCACGTCCCCAGAGCCAGGAGCTGTGAGACGCTCCCGCACCCCCGGCTCGCATACGCCCTCCCTAAGCGGGTCTCACCCCTGTTCTCCCCGGGACTGCGTCATGAGCCACGAGCTGGTGGGGCCAGCTTTTCTGCCCACCAAGAACTTGCCAGGCCAGGGGGATTTATGGTCACGCGAGCTGGTTGTTACCCCAGCACTTCTGCCAGCAGCGTGGCGTGAAGGGGACGCAGGGACACGCCAGCCTGCAGATGTTGGCTAAGCAGGCCTAAAACCCCGGCAAACTTCTCCCTTAACCCCAGCTACCAGAATGTGGAGCGCAGCAGCTTTAATGGAAACTTAACACGGAAACCAAATGATTTCATTAGAAAGGGTTTCTCTTGTAACTGCTGTCAGTGCTGAAGTTTAAAACATGCAGGAAAATTACAACTTTTTAATTTTGACACACTTCATACTTTGGATGGGGGAAATAAGTAGCAGAATTTTAAAACTCTAGCCTGCTTTAAGAGTATCACTGGAGATGTATTTCAAAGTTTGGCCCTTCAAGCCCTCGACATGAGCTGCTGCAGCGGCCCGTCGCGGCTGTTGCCCCGCGGCTGCCCGGAGCTCAGCTCGCAGCAGCTGGAGCAGCTCAGGCTTCTGCACCGCGCTGCCGGTTGCCGTAGGAGCTGGCGTTACGTAAGAGATGTGTACCTACACAAGCCTTCCAAACCATACAGTTGTAGCGGTGAATCTGAAATAAATTAATACTGTGGAAATTAATGAACTGAGAAATTGAAGTTCACATCACTACATGAACAAATTTATTAATATCCGTTGTACATAAATTAATGAGAAATATCATCATGACAAAAATTAAACAACACTAAAATTAAAGGCTGTCTAAATTATGTTTCTACCAAGGAGTTAACTGGAGAAACGCGGTAGATTTTGGCATCTCAGTGTTAAAGTGTTAAAGAAGAGAGAGCTAGGCGAGGATATTAATCTGATGCCGTTTCATGGCGCTTGGTGTAGGGGTTTCAAAGCAGGCGTGCGGTGCTTGGCTGTGATCTCAGCGCGCCCTCGCCTCGCTCAGCCCCGCTATTACCATCAAGTACAATTAGCAGTGTCCGAAACGAGTTTTTCTGCGTGGGCCCCGGGTCTGGGCGCAGGGAGCTCAGGGTAGCCGGGTCGTCACGTGGGGGCACGAGCAGCGTCCGGGCCGCGGCCGGCGAGCGAGCCGGCCTCGCCTGGCCTTGCCAGAAGTGACCACGCTGTTCCTCCGCTGTCAGCAGAGCCCATCCCCGGGGAGTCAGGCCCAGGCTGCTCTTAACAAACCGCTCGGAGAAATACCACACGTGTGGGCGCTTTGCACCGAGAATTGTCAGAATCTCGCTTAAAACGTGACACCTTTGCAGCCTGTCTTGTTAGAAAAGCGCTTTTCTGCGGTCTCTGCGCCTGTCCCCCTCACACGAGCCGGGGTGTAAAACGAGAGCGCGGTCACGCGCAGCCGTACCGCTGCGTAGAAAACAGAGCCGCGCGTCCCTCCTCGAGTCCGTCCCTTCCCGCGAAGGCCCGTAGCTTACTGTCGAGCATTGCATCGCTTTGAACCACGTGCGCCTCGTTGGGCCCGCGCGCTAATAACAGCCTTCTTCTCTCTCTCCTTCTCTTCCAGCTATGTCTGGGCTTGTAGTGCCACCCATGTAAAGTCACTTTTGTTTACCTACCTGCGTAGCACCCAGCTCCGAGGACGGGCTTAGGGGACAAGTTTAGTATACTAAGACATGCTGATGGAAACAGTATCTTCAAACAGAATCAGCAGCAAATCGAAATGCTACAAAAAAAGACTTTGTTTAAAGATTTTATTTAAACTATTAAGAATCTACATGCAAACAACCTACTTCTTCATGAACAATTCCATTTTATTGACTGAATTTTTCTCATATTTTCACATTTCTCAGTCCTGAAGAATAAGGAAAAAGCGACGCCTATTTTGTATAAAGTTTCTGATTACGTCTTGGCTATGTCTAGTACTTGCTATGTGTTGGGAGAAACTTTGTGGATGCACCATTTTGATTATCATGAAACACTGATGAAAAATGCCTCCGAACATTTTTCTGTACTCATACCTAGATTCACAATGGTTGTGTATCTCTATAATGTGAAATATTTTTTTGTGGTGGAAAAAAGGGGGCCAAGGAGGTTATGAGCCATCAAACTGGAAAAAGGATGAATATATGATTAGGAAAAAAAAAATTGGGGAGCAGGGGAGGGCGTGGGAGGGTTTATCATTGCTTAACTTCATCTTAATGAAATGGAACTTTGTAACTTATTGTAGTTAGAAATTGTAACTTTGATATTGAATTCTCTTGCCTTCAACAAGCACACTGACAGAGAAAAAATTGCTACTGTCTGTTGGTAAAAAAAAATACTTCCACTGCTAGAGCTTCCTGTTAAGCAAGTGTGATCTGCAACATTTTTTCAACTTTTGCTAGCACTGTATACTATTGCATTCTTAGGCTACTGTGAAGTCTATGTTTCTTGTACCAGAAAATTGTCCTTTTGACTTCTAGATCCTTCTTCCCTAATGTGTTTTGTATGTGGTTATAAAATTGTAGACTTTTGTGATTTTGCCAAAGTTGTAGCTAAATATTTATACACTTGTCTTGAATTTTTTTCAGATCCACTTAAATATTTAGAAAAGCAAATTTTATTCCTTATGAGGTTTATAAGGAATAAAATAGTCTTATTCATTGCAACACTTTCTTTCACATAAACACTTGCAGTCACTAAGGGAATTTATTTTGTAACATATCAACTATAAATATTGTATTTATCTTTGAAATTTTGTATATTGCTTTTCATCATTTTTTCTTGTATGTATTGGTTTTCGTCATGGCCTGGTATTGTGATGCTGAGAATAGCATTAAGCCAAGAACAGTTGCCTTCATGTTTTTCTTTTAAATAAATTAGTGTCCGTACATTTCATTTGTACTTCATAAAGTTGCTATTATTTAGACTTTCCATCCTTTTTTTATTTTTGAGGAAAAGTCAAATTCATTGTTTATTTTTATATTATTTTTAAGTTATCAGAACAAATAATTTTGAAAAAAAAGTTGTTTGTTGTATAGTCAAATCAAAATTGTGCCACATGGCTGTAATGAATACTAGTAGAATATGTGCATGTGATACAGCCACAAAAAAGACGAGTCTGTTTTGTGGTTGGATTTCTTTCTTTCTTTCTTTCTTTCTTTTCCTTTCTTTCTTTCTTTCCTTTTTTTTCTTTCTTTCTTTCCCTTTTTTTTTTTTTTTTAAGATTGTAAAAAGTCATTTTTAGCTGCCACCCATGACTTTGCCACATAGCTGAACTGTGTTTACTGGAAAAATTCAGAGGCCTAAAGTTTAAAATAAAATTCACTTCTGATGTTTTAATTAAAATGTTTGCCACATTAACTTCTCTGATGCCTTAAAAGTGAACTTCTTTGAAGAACTTTTGTGCTGTTTTATCACAGGCTTACACCACAATTGTTAATCACTACTTCATTTGGATGATTTCTGGTGTAAAAAAAAAAAAAAAGCACAAACCTGGTGTATAATTATATCACTCCTTTATGTGTCTACTTTCTGCTGCACTCTGCATATTCCTGAATCCTGCACTGTTTAAAAAAGATAACGGTTTCACGTGAAATCAGGATCATACATGATTTTTAAATGTTTGGGGTTTGTTTATTTAGGTTTCTTGTTTTTTTTATGGAACTTTTTGTAATAGACCCGTAGATGACTGTACTTTTTAAACTGGAATGACCTCCTTAGTATAGTGTGGCTGTTAGTGCCAAATCCGTAGAAAGAAATGTTGAGTTTTTTTACTTTGCACTAAATAGTTTGCAAATGCAGCACTGCAAAACATTTTGCAAACTGCAGCAGAATTGAAGTTTCAACCAAAAAGGAGGGATCAATTTTTTTCTTTCTGGGCAAAATGCACATTTTAGTAAGGTGTTTATTAAAGGGTTTTAAAGAATGATACAGTGTATCACAGATGATAAATGTCTTGCACATTTATTTTGTGATAACTAATAAGGCTTAGCTAAGTGGAAAAGCCTGAGAAGTCACTTTGGAACTGAATTGCCTCAGTTATATTTTGTCTAAGTAAGGTTTTGATCTAAAGAAGAGGTCACGTGTACATGTTAAGAAAGTTTGCAAGTTTCTTCATAAATGCAATCTGTTTGTGTTTTAGATTACTTAGTCAATGCACTCATTGCTTCATTGTCTCCAAACTGAGAGCTTCACTAAATGGTAGATTTTACTGTTAAAGACCCTACAATAAGATTGTTTTATCTGTACATTTTTTCATATATTTAACTGTATAAAAAATGTTCATTTTACACAATATTTAATTAAAGTATTTCTTGTCTGTGAATTTCATTTTTAGTAATTTTATCTGGTTTGATTATTAAAAAAAGTGACAAAACACCAAACAAAAAAAGCAACACTGGGGGTTTCATTTCTGAGTATCAGAATTCGTAGTTTTGTCTCTCTTAAGAAAGCCGCAGTCCCCGACGCGGGCGTTTCGGTGTTTGCAAGTCGCAGGCCAGCCGCCCCGGCCAGCCGCTCTTCCACCAGCCGAAGAGGAGGAGGAGGAGAGCCAACAAGTGCGGCCTCTGCTCGGCGACCTGACAGTGCAAGTGTTACTCGGCCTTGGGAAAGTATTTAACCAAAACTGCCTCTGGTACCCTGCTTGCAAAGCAAAGACACGAGGAGAGTAAGCTTTTCCTATTTCTATGCGGTACTGTAAAATTCTGTAACAGGAAGAGTGATCTTAAACACAGCGTAACCCAAAATTTCCCATGCAGCGGTTTGACGCTGAAGGTCGGCGTACTCAGCTTTTACATGCTGTTAAGAAAGCAAATGTTTTTGCTGACTACAATACCGATCACAAATACTTTATCCTTTGGATTGTAGTACATTCAATGTACATGAAATACGAATATAATGAGTTAGGCATGATTCGAAGCCTCCCAGCCAGAGGGTATTTTTATGGGAGGTGATTATAATGCTAAACCTGGCTATAGAAACAACAGAAATACACAGACAGAACAGTGAAAGTATACGCCTGTTAAAGGAGGAAAGTTAGCTATATGTGTTTTATTCCATCCTCATCAGAGGGCATTCAAGGGGGCATTGCGAAATTCTGAGTTCAGTGGTAATTATATGTGTGTGTATATATATATATATGTACACACAGTCTCTCAGGTGAAATTTAGCATGCCTGATTCTCTCCTTAGCTTCTGTATGTATTGATAGCTAAATGATGGAATGTGGTAACAATTGCAGCTTACTTTATTTACAATTTACAAAGAAGGAAAACCAGCTTGTTTAACTGCATTTTTTTTCTCCTCCAGTATTTCCGCAGTTTTAATGTTTGATGAAAATATACATTAAAAATACAAAGGACTTCTGGTTACTGTTATTTTGCACTGGGAATCATTTCGCTCCAGGTGTGTATCTGTGTATCCTGCTTAAGCACTAGCATCATCAGCTGCACTCTGCTAAAAATGAGATGGTTTATAGGGACGCAGGGCTGCACGACGCCTGCTGGCACTCTTCCTTTTGGGTTTAGTGCAAGGGTTTGGATAACGAGTGTCTGAACGGTTTGTCTAGCGTTCTGTGCAAAGAAAATACGAGAGGAAAAAACCACATACGCTTTGTGCTGCGAATGACGAGTCCTAGAGCGATGTTCCACCTATGACACATCTGTATCGGTAACTTGGCAATAGCCCCGGTGTGAAAATACCTTGTGTCAGCCTACGCCGAATTTCGAAATACAAAGATACAAATTCCTTAATCAAAATGAAGGAATAGAGTGTCTAAAAGTATATGCCAGTTATTGCAGAGCAGCTTTTTAAAGTCTTTCAAGCTTTTAAAGATTATTCAAAGCACTTGAAATAGGCTTCAATCTAATGCCTCATTTCATTGCATTAAACAGCCTAGTTAATAAAGAATCAATATATTCAAAGGGCAAGGTTATCTTTTGTCTATAAGGGGTGGTGTCATTCTGAACCTTTTATAGTTCAAATGCTGAAAAAGACCTCATGAAATCCATACTCATCAAGTGGGTCAACTAGAGCAATAAAAAGGCCTCGGAAAGAATGGCTGCACTCCTTTAAAACAACTCTAAGTCTTATCTCCCTCGCATAGTGCTCCGAATAATCAGTCAGAAAATGTCAATTTCTCATCAAGACAAGGGGCCCGATGATAATTTTTTTCGAGAGAATACATACAATTAAGAGAATGCAGAGCGGCCCCGGCAGTGATTTGTAGCTTATTATGTCACCAGCAAGCTGCGATCCACCTCTAAGCAGATAATAAGGGCTGTTGATAACTGAAGTGTCAATATGCCGCGGAGCGATTTTTGAATGTGAGCCCTTGTGCTTTTCCCCCGCTCCTTGTGCTGATCGCAGGGCCGATAAGGGCACAGCTGCCAGCCGACACCGCGCGGCGGGCCGCACAATTAACGCCGTGAATAAACAGCACAAAGGAGTTGGGAGTCTTTATACTCTTTGAGACAATTCCCTGTTTTACCCTTCAAGGATTTCTTTTATGTCTGAATAAGGTTGCTTTTAATGAAATTTAAACTCATCAGAGGAAATCAAAACCCTCAAATCAGATTACAAATTGATTTTTTTGGTCACTTGTCATTATACAATGTACCGCCGTAAGTTTTACAGGAGAAAAGAAGAGCGAGCGCCGAGTGCTGAGCCATCGGCAACCAAACTTTACAATAGCGCGGGAAGGAGGAACGCTCCCAAAATCCCACGAGAGACAAAGTTTTGAAAAGTTAGTAGGGGGGTGCGTCATTTAAAACGTGGTCATCATTTATACTTGGAACAGTCATAAAACAACAATAAGAAACTATAAAAGAGCTTCTAAGTGTATGAATGAAATAATAAACCAGTCCTTAAGCTATCTCTATTTTTTGTCATACGCAATGCTGAATCTCGTCGTTGCAAACAACAGATCGAATGTGATTTCTGAGCGCTCAGGTAAAAAGGAACTGGGGACAAACGGGACGTGCTCGGGCCGGCGCCGGGACGCTGCTGGCCCGGTTTGGCGGGCTGAAGCGCGGTGCCAGAACAGGCACTCGATAACCGCGAGGGTCTGACTTCTCGCACAGTCGAATAAAGCACAAATCACACTGCGTGCGTGGTTTCCCTCCCTCCTTACTGACTTCACGGTAGCGGTGAGTAAACCTGGAGAACCGGGCGCAGCTCATCTGTCACCAAGCAGCACTGGCGCACCGCAGCACCCACCAAGTTTCGGGAGGATTTGGGTTGCTGTTTGACTCCTTCTTTGCATTTGCTACACTTTTGGTTACTTTAAGCGTTTGATGAAGTGTTTTGTAACATAAAGGCATTAACTACCCCCGAGCTGGGGGGGTCGGGCTGCCCGGGAAGGCTTCTGAGGGCTACTGTGCTCTGGCCAGGCCAAAATCACTGCACTATATAGACTGCTTATTGGGTACAGTCTCCAAAAAAAGAGAGAAGTCAAGAAAAAGGGTGGCGGGGGATCATGGCTGGCGTTGCTCTGGGCAGTGCAGCTCACGAAATCCCACGTTTCCGTAGCCGTGGTGAAACGCAGGGCTGGGGAAGGTGGCGAGAGCAGGAAGCTGTGGAAAAACCGTACAATGAAAAGATGAAGTCGTGTTTTACGGTCTCTTTCCCTGGGGCTGCGGAGGTCTCGCGTGGAAGGCGGTGCTCAAGCAAACGGCTCCTGAAGGTGCCGAGGTTTCGCACCAGCGGGGCTGCTCCAGGCCTGGGGCCGAGAGAGAGAGAGGGAAAAGCCACTGCCGGGCGCTCTGCTCCGTAGGCGCGGAAGCGCTTTATGCAGAACTGCAATGGGTGGAAATAATAATAATAATAAACAAAGATGCTGTAATGAGCAGCCTACAAGGCTGTTTTGGCAGGCCAGGTAGGGCCGGATGAAGAAAGGAAGCAGAAGCGTGCAGAAACCCCACAACAAACATCTAACTTCTAATTTTTTAAAAAAATTACCCTGAATTTGCTGAAGTGATAAACTTTCGGACGGTGACTTCAGAAAAGATGGAAAATTGTTTTTTTTTCAATTTATTCAACTGGCTCAAGGTAATGCCTAAGTCATTCAAACCCCAAAACATGGTTGGGAGTTGAAAGAGCAGCTCCTGATGCTCCCCATGTATGAATAAAGAATAGATGTGAAAGGATCAGTTCTACCAGTTTTAACGCCTTGAAGGGCAGGTGATCAGAAAGAGCCAGTTCAAGTTTCCCACTATAGAGAACATGCGCTTGGTTTAATATCGCCATTTATTAACTTTAAATGCAGAACAAGCTCAGGGAAGCACTTTCTTTTGTATCCCGCAGTATTTCCGTAGTTCTGGTTAACTGATAAATTAATGCCAGGCTGAGTATTTCTTCCTTCCTTCTTATTTCCATCCAAACAGAACTCAACAGCTCATGCGATAAGAAAAGAAATGCTGCTTTTTTGCCATTTTTATTAAAAATGTAAAGTATAGTAATCAGAACATTAACTGCATAAATAGATGCAGGTAGGTGAAAAGTGGAATGGCTCCCTGATTAGCAAAAAGCAGTGCATCTCTGGTAAAAATCGTAGCTTTGAACGATAACTGTGAACATTTTGTGATAATGAGTATAAGCTTTCCTTAAGAAAATAAGTAGCCATGCTGAAAAAAATTAAGATTGACCAGAGAGCAACATTTTTTTCTCATTTTTAGTCAAAAATCAGATTTAAAATCAATGCTTTATGTCAGGCCATCCTGATAAAGAATTTGCCTTCAAAAACTGCCTTTTCTTCAAATTTTGAAGAAAAGAGACATGCAATGTTCTCAGAAGAGAATAGTTTTTCCTCCTGGCAGAGTTCTTTCCCTGGCATTCAGCAGTCGGTGCCGCGGCCGGGACCAGCTGACAAACCCGCTCCCTCCTCGGGCTCCCGCTCCCCCGGTTGCCCTCGGGTCATCTGGATAAACCCGGAGGAACTTTTTTTATTATTTTTTAATCTTATTTTAATTTTTTATTCCTAGGTGCTGCGTTTGAAAAGGGCCGGCACGGCCTCGCGCGGCCCGACGGACGCGTCCGGGCGCTCCCGTAAAACCGGGCGGAGAAGGAAAAAAAAGATGCGTCGAAATGAGTCCGAACCTGATTATGAAGTTCCTAAGAGGCAATCTAATTTAGCTATATAAAATCATGAAAGGGAAAGAATTAATTGATACTAATGAGTTATACGAGATAGCATCATAATTAATTCCTAAATAGAAAGAGGACATCGGCTGGAGTGGGGGGGACTGGCCTATATATCGGAATAGATTACGAAGGGGGCTGAAATCGGAAACAAATTGCCAAAGTCAGGAGTTACGAAGCAGTTTCTGGTGGCGTTCGGGGCGGTTTCCCTCTTTTTGGGGAGTCGCGCGCCCATGGGTTTGGGTTTTTTTTTCTTTCCGTCTTTAAAATCGCGCTCGGTTTCCAGGCAAACATGGGGTGCAGAAGCTAAATTTTGGTTACATTACTGCACGGCAGCCGCCCTGCGCCTCTCCGCTCCGACCCGCTTTCAATTTTCCTGAAATTTCCCTTTTGCCCGGGAGATTTTCATATATATAAGAAGGGCTCGAAATAGCCTTTTCCGTATCTCGGCGAAGCCGCTCTCCCGCTAAGCTCGCCGGCAGCCGCGTCCTGATAGACGCCGCGGAAATGGGAGTGTGTGGGATTAAGGTAATTTTTGTACGCTGTTGTGAAAAAAGGCATTGGGGGGGGGGGCACCAAGCTGAACCCCCCGCGTTGGAAATGTGTTAAAAATCCTAGTTTTTGGCTAGCAGGGCTCAGCGCCAGGCCGCTATCAACCCCGCCGCCACGGGCGGCCTGGCCATGGGAGGAAGAGGATGCTTCGGAGGAAGACCGGCTCCCGCGCTTCCCGGCCGGGCTGCTGATAAATCTAATCCGGGAGGGCTGGAAATGAGGCGAAAGGAGCGCCGAGGAAAATTATGTACACGCACTTCGACAAGCTCATAAACACTGCCGCCACGATAAGTTTTTTCCTATTTTTTTTTTAAGACCTGACACAAGTGTATAAGCCCAAACTCTAATTTTTACAGCCCTGGGTTTGGAGATCTGTCATTGGGAGATATAATGGAAAGAGTAATTGCCTGGTGGCTGCACAAACAGGAGATGTGTTGTCAGGCTGCAGTTCGGAGGCTGCATCTGGCGGCGGCAATGATTGATGCCGTCTCCGGGCGCGATTTGGGAAACAATTTTTTTTTTTTTCCCCAACTCTCATAACTGACACGCTGAACCTTTGCGTGCCCGGAGCAATTAATTCGCTATTAATTAAAAGTTTTTATTTGTCCGCGTTGCTTTTCGAGGCGCCTCTGCAGCGCGGCGGGTGACCGAGAGCCGCCAAGGTGAGCGTGCGATTTCCATCCGAAATTAAAAGTCATGTCTGAATAACAGCGCGGCGCTCTCATTTCCTAATACTCTGCGTTTTACTACTTTGCATTCAACTGTGAAAAGTCTTTTAAAACTCTGAACAGCAGTAAAACTTGAATGAATTTTTGACCCATTATTGCGGCGCGGGTGCGCTTTCCAAGCCGGCGCGACTGCCAAGTCCTCCCCACCTAATATTTCCACTTTAATTGTGCCACTTGAGAAATTTACGTGCCTCAAAATATGGCATGAATCTTACGCTTATTGCAGTATCATTAGCAGCAACATTTAAGCAACATCTGTGTGCTATAGAACTAATTGAAGTAGCAGAAGTGGCAGCTGTAAATCCACAGGAAGATGGCAGTTTGCACCCAGCACTGCTGAGTTAGCTGGTAACTGTCAGCCTGTTCCCGCAATCTGCTCCCCAGCCCCGCCGCACAGGCGCGCACCGTCCAAAAAAATACAGCGAGCAGCCTAATGATCCTATTAACCACTTTGCTGCACCGATTTGGCTGTTTTTCCACTTTCCTTGTTGAATTTCATTATGTATTTCGCCATGCCCGGGAAAAGTCCGGTACCAGCCGCCGCTGATTTTAAGCGACTCGCTTAAGCCAGAGAAGCTCCTTTCCAGCCACATCGGCGGTGTCTCCGTCTTCACTCGCATCCTGGGGGGAAAAAGGAGGAAAAAGGGGTTTTTGGCCAGCTGGCGATGCCGGCGGAGGGCCGAGGCGCTGGGGCCGCGCGGCGGGAGGAGCCGCTCCGGACCCGCCGAGCTCCGCGGCCGGGCGGCATTGGAAATCAATAGCCACGTGACAGCGCGAAGGTTAGAGGTCCCCTGAATTAACTTGCCGGTACTAAATTACCAGCCCTTGGGTTTTGGGCTGCTTTCTCTATTTTTTCCGTTTTGTAGGGACTGGGGAGACACATCGGCTTTAAAGACGCAGAGCTCGAGTTTGCGCCAGGAGCAAAGCGACGCGGCAACGCCCCGTTTTAACACCCGCCGCGATAATTTAAATATTAACATCGCGCTCACGAGCAGATTCAGAGGGGAGCCGGAGGCACATAGAGATATCAAACACGGTCATCGATCTACGACCGCCATCGCTGTCCTGAACGGGAAAACGATGCGCCGGGCTCTTCACGCACGTCCGCCACCGTGCCCGTCTGGGCAGAGCGCACAATACACAAAGTAATGTGTGCTTTACTTTTAACAGCGTTTATAAAGCAACAGGACTGTGCTGAAGCTTAATGCATTTCCATTTCATTAAGTGTGCTGCTTATTTAAGAAGTCTATGCCCGCGTTTCCCCTGCCCGTGCCTTGGTTCCCCTTGGCGCATGGCTAGATTGAGTTGTCCACGTTGGCCAAGGGTCGCTGGTCTCCACCAGGACAGTGAAAAGGCAGCGGTTTGCAGGGGTCACGCTCAAAACCAGCAACTTAATGCTGCTGCTTTGCATCCTCACGCTGAGCCCGGCCTGGCGTCCCGGGGCGATGCACGGATGCAGACGGGCTCCGCGCCAGCGCTTGGGGACGAGCTCCGAGATGACCACGAAGCTGCGACGAGTGAAGCAAACCAAGCGCCTTCAAAAACCCCACACTACGCAGAGCATTACTCTGCCAGGCAAACGCCAAGTCTCTCATTTTGAAAAGCAATTCTGAGCTCGACCTTCTCAGGTCCAGCATTTGCAGACACTCTGCTAATGTGTGTCCAACTCAGCTCTGACGTCAGCGTGTGCAACCGTGGTTTATTTTGGTGTGGGCTCCTCCTGCAACGCTCACGCCGCGTTGGGACTGCAATAGGAAGAAGATCGCGTAGCATAAGCGCACGCCGCAGGCTTTAACGCAAGACACAGCTTATTTTGATAAACAAGCAAACTCAGAGAACAACGAAGACTAAGTTGTAATTAATAAAATAAAACCTGAGCTTAAGCATGTATGGATGCAATACTTAAGCACATACAAAGCTTGACACATATAAAGAGCCCTATTGACTTTTTATGGAATTCAGGTGCTCACAGATTCTCACATAATTGGGGTGATATCACGATACAGACGGGGTTATGTCAAGCCACAAAACAGAAAAATCTTCTTGTGGTCATCTGAGATTTCTACTATCACAAACTCTTGATTAGCTGATGTATATGTTATATTGGAGACACAAGCAGCTAGTGCTTTTCCTGTGTTATTGTATTAATGTATATAAAACTATAGACTGTTGGCACATTGCACGGCACTGAAAGAGCAGGTGCTGTTATGGAAGATTTTCATGTACAAAGAGAACCAGGACTTTACACCCACCATTTTAAAGCACAACCTGAACTGATGTTTTCTGCTCTGCACAGAGGCAGCATCATTCTATAGGCGACGCCGCAGATTTATTTTCCATAACCGCCATTCCCAACCAGCATGCAATTACCTTGATGTTGATTTCTATCAGCAATCTTATTAATTCCCATACTGCTCCTGGGCCGTGCCTGCACTACAGAAGTAATTTTAATTGGACGTTTGTTAGGATAAACGCATTGCCAGGCTATGCCCACCCCATCTGGCTGGCGTTGGTTCCCGGACCTGCCGGCTCCGTGCCCCGGCCCCTGTGCCGCTCTCGCTGCCCGCGGCGGTACCCGGACTGCCGTGGGCTCGGCTCGGCCCGGCCCTCCTTGCCACCACGTGCCGGTTTACGGCCGGCGTCACCAGCAACTGGGAGATGCTCAGGCCTGAAGACCCGGCAGCTCGGTGCCGACGGTGCTCCGGTCACCGCTGCAGCGTGTCTCCAACCCCCAAACAGGAACCATGAGCCCTCTTTGACCAGACCGTAGCAGAGTTATGGCAGCTACTTCACCTAATAGCAGAAGTGTAGTTCGATAGTCAGGAAACCGCTTGGTTTTATTTATTTTTCACTGCTCCGCAGCTTCCAGGGGCCGGTTCACATACAGGAACTGAAGTGGTCGCGGCCCTTCGTTGGTGTATTCAGAGCAGAGCCACCGCAGGGAATTAAATAGCTCATCGCATGTCCAGGTTTTCTCATGTTTTCAGCTTCCAGGGTTGCTTGTATTGATATGACCCTTCCGAATGGGTGAAGAAATATTTGGTATCGAATGGCTATTTTGAGTCAGCTCAACACGTCCAAGCTGGGTATCCGCGCCCCAGTGCCACGGCATCGCGGGAACGCTAGGAAACAACCCTAGGGGCAATATTTGGGACACGAACCCAGTGGCAGCCTGTGAATGAGGCTGCGGGAGGAAAACCCTAAAGTCGTATTTAAAGGGAATTTATGGAAAGGGTCAGCTGTGGTCAGCCGACACCACAACACCCTGGGTACACGGGTACGGACACTCGTGCACGCTACAGACCATTTCTGAAGACCACAGGAGCTTCCACGGATGCTCAGACCTTTCCAGACGACCGGGCTGTTGCAGGTCCAAATGCAGGGACAAAACCTGAGCAGCAGGGCTGGGATTTAAGACACAGACACCTTGGAGCAGCGGCCACCGCTCCTGGTCAAGGCCTCCCACTGCGCTCAGATGTGGAGCTCTGAGTCACAGGGAACCATGTGCAGAAGATGACTTAGATAGAGGCAATGCTAGAGGGATGGGCAAGGGAAAGGAAGGTGTGAAAATAGCCCTAGATAAACACCGTTGTGGTAAATACCTAGCACAAACTTAATCCAAATGCAAGAATTCAACAGGGACAAGGACCAGCTTCCAGAAACTTGGAAAAAGGATCAAAGTAGAAATACCACATTTGATACTCCAGGATAATAGTTTCTCCTAAAAACAGACCGCTTACCATATTGGTTCTACATCGTATAGCAGGGGATTTGAGATGCAATGCTTCTACAAGGCTTTAATTTGAAAATGGTTGAATAATCTTCCTTTCAGCAGAACGATTTCCTTCGTGGATGGCGCATGGTATCTGCCCCAACAAACAGGCAACATATTTTGTTTTATTGACTTCTGCTATCAGGCAACGAAGGCGACGACTCACGGACATTTAGCAAGTTATTTTTTTCGTTTCTTGTGAAAGCTTTTCTGCGAAATGTGGCTCCAGTCACTCCCTATCCAAGGAGGTAATGAATTCACTACAAAAACTTGACATTAATTATTCTTCTAACTGTGATAGCAATAATGAGGCCTAGTTTTTCTCAAAGACTTGCAGATAAACATGACTTCGTAATTACATTTTCCTTAATAACTGGCTGATTTATTTGCTGGTTATCAAGTTACAAAAATGAGTTTTGAGGGCCAGTGACCATAAGCCAGGTTTAGATCCAGATACAAACGGTCTCCAAGCTCGAGGACGTTCAGATCCACGACTGGGGCTGAGGCCATCTCTAGTTTTCATCCTCGACGCGCGCATTAACCTTGGTAGTGAGATCCACATCCTCGCTGCGAGTGAGGACATGGGTGAGTGTCCTTCTGGGGCAGCGCGCTCTTGGGCCGCCTTAAGCCCTAAGAGTATTTTAAGGGGCGGCAGGGCCAGAGGAGCGGCTGGAGGAGCCGTGGGGGCCGGCGGCACGAGAGCGCACCGAAAGCACCAAACAACGGGGCGCAGCAGTGAGGCTGGGCAAGGACCAGCCGCCCCTCCAGCCTGTACCTGGACCACAAAACCCACCGGTTATTTCAGGCTGAGCTTAGAAAGACACCGTACCACGGAGGTCCAGCCGTGGAAGAGACGGCTCCGCGCGGCATCCCCGAGCAGAGGCGGGAGCGGAGGAGTGCTGCCCTCAGGAACAGATGAGCTGCCCACGGGAATTACAGGGGCAGAGAGACTTGAAAAACCTCAGTCTCTGCTTTGGGACTGCATTAGCAATAGTTCCCTAAATCCCGTGTGAGTCGATCGACCCCCGTGCAGGCTTTGTCTGAGTACAGCCATCAGGATACAGGCAATGTGTCTTCTAAACACTTACAGAAGTTGCTACATTTTATAGCATCTCTCTGACAAATTCAGTCAATTCTATGGGATGTACAGAGAAAAAAAAAATCACTTCCTTGCAAAGCTGTCAAAGTTTAGTCTGGTACTTGTCCTTCAGTAACACCTTTGTATGTCTTATATATGCCCTTTATTCTGGGATTTTTGGCATTTGAAAGCAGAGGCATCCGGGGCAGAGTTTGTGCACTGATTCACCCGGACTGATCCAGAAGGCAGCAGAGCTAAACCAGTGTAGCCACCGAGGAGGGAACCGCTTCAACGCCGTACTTCACCCAGCTGAACACTGATTTAGGCCCTACTCATTCAGAAGCATCCAAAACCAGATATTCCCCCCATTTAAATCACAAGAATAGAGAAATAATAGAGAAATAATTGACCTCGGAGAGACTTTCTCACCAGGGGAAGATTTCATTGACTGGTGGGAGCCATGTGTGGTCCAGCTCTGAGTGCGGAAAGCTCCTCTTGCGGGTTCGTCCTCTGCAGACAAGCAGGTTGCCCTATATATATATATATGTATGTGTGTGTGTGTGTGTGTGTGTGTATATATATATATATATATGTATTTTTTCCCTATTACTCAAAAGGAGAGACTTGACGGAAGGATATTTGAACTTCTCTGCTATTCTGCACACGCCGGGGATGGCAAAGAAGCTGTTGTGCTCTTCACACACGGCCCATGGTGCCACCGACTTTGGGGGACTCTCCAGGCAAAGGGAGGCAGAATCGCTACTATTATTTTTAGTTTGAAAAGAGCAGTTTACTGAGTCAGTACACACGGTCTTTGTCTTTTATGCCAAGCATAAATACTGTGGGACAAAAAGGCCTCTACAAAATGGGAAGCTGGAGAAATGGAAAACATGCCAAATTTAGATTTTGCCTGCAGGATAATTGACGAGCCAAGCAGCTTTCCTGGCTTCCAAACGGCTCCTTCGATCACAGGTGGTTGTATTCTTAAAGGGTAGAAAGCAAAGCTATCTCTTTTTACGGTATCCTTTCCAGGCATCCTCCTCCGTCGCCGCCGCCCGGCTTTTATGCGTGCCCAGGCAGCCGAGGATAGAGGCGGTTGCGACACTCTGTTGGACTATAAACCTATGATATTTGTTTTACCTGTGCACTAACTTCCATGGAACAAAACAACATTTACATCTGGGATCAATTTGCTTGAAATTAAAGTGCAGCTGCTATATCTCTTCTGCATCAAAAGTATAGTGTTAAGGCTATAACATACAGACAGTTACACATTACTTTGCATTGTAATATTTAGATTTGTGTCATTTTCTATCTGAAGTAAAAAGCGTCTTTAAATAAATGAGTGATCTTATACTACATATTTTATGGGCTGTGTACTCAGCAAGATATATCTACATTTGCGTGGTGCATACACTCATCTCCAATTTCAAACTACGTATTTAGACTCTGAATTTTAATGCCTAAACAGAAATGCAGGGTAAGAATAATTTGGGCTGCACGCTCAGAAAAGTTCTGCCAAAAGTTCGACCAAACTGTCTCCCTTCCTCAAAATTTGAACTTTTTGGTCTTGTCAGCATGCAAAAGCTGCACTGGTTTAAAGAAATTGCTTTTGAAATGCAGACTTAGTTTAGGCAACAAAACAGCTGTCCAGGAGAACAGTCACGGAGCGCAAAGCAGGGCAATTTGGTAAAATCGAGCTCAATGGGTAGGTAGGGCATTTCAAACACAGAGTATTTGCTCGTAAAGTTTAGTGAATAGGTTGAAATGCAGCATGGAAGTGAAACATTTTGAAGCTATTGCTTCCTCTCAGCAGCTACAATATTTTGGGTTTTGGTGAGGACAAATCAGGCCATTTTTGCAATGTGCATACACCACAGGTCTGTTCCTCAAAAAAACCGCAGGACAAGATTGCCCAGGGCTGCAACATCCCCTGCTCTACCTTTGGCAAGAGGGGGCCGTCAGGAGCGACCCTGCCGCAGCCGCCGCAAGGCCGGGCCAGGAGAGGCTGCTGCGAGCCGGGAAGCGGCAGAGGAGGCACCTGGCCTCCCGCAGCAAGGCCAACGCGCGCTGGCTCCTCGGCCTTCCGCCTTCTGCCTGGCTACCTGCCATATCGCGCCCCAAAATTAAATCCGAATTGAGGCATTCTGGTGATAGCACTCTTCAAAGTGTATTTAAAATCTGTTCGCTCAATAAAAGCAGAAAGAAGGACACGCCTTAAGGCTTCCGTTTTTAAAAAGGGGCTGGGGCATAACCAAAGTCAAACACTTAAAAAAAAATCAGATTTGCTCCTAGCTGGAAAAAACAGCATGCAGCAAAAATAGTAAGAACAAAAAAAGCCATAATCTGGAAAAGCCAAACTGTTCAGAGCAGAGAGAGATTAAAGGTTTTACCAGAAAAAAAAAAAGAGGAAAAAAAAGGGAAAAACGCCACCTTTTCAAGCCATGAATTAAGCTTATTTATTTGTTATTTGGAACACAAATAGCAGCGAGCCCTTTGACGTGCTGCATTTGCACATCAATGCAGCTGAACTATCCTGTCTACTGTAAGGGCAACCGCGCGCCGTCGGTGATATTTCCCACCGTTTTTAAAGCCGGGCGCAGCAAACCAGCCGGGCGGGATGCCGCGGCGGCACGGGGCCGAAGGGTTTGAAAACGAAGCTCCGGAGGAGATTTCGCCTCCACTTCTGCATGAATATAAAAGGAATCACCATTAGATCTGTAAGTGCAATCCTTCATGGATTTTCACATTCCTATATGACTCTTACTGAGCAGTTATTCCTGAAATAGTACATAAATCTTACGGGACTCCCATTGGATTACCCTGCTTTAAGTTTTTAAGCAAGCTTTGTATAGGTTCATTCTTTTATTGCATTTTCTTTAAGGGAAAGCAGGTCTTTGGGACCGGCGTTCACGATAAGCAGCCACTTAAACACAAAATGCAGCCGTCTGACCTGGGCACAACGCGCGCTGCAAACACCACGACTTTCAAATTTGGTAAAACCCTGGCAAAAAGAAAAAAAGAAAGCGATCCGCGATCTTCCTAGCAGAAATAACGCCCTGTGATGTTTGCAGAAACTGCAGTTTACTGCTCGCTGTCTATAACTTAAGGTAATCTGGTGAGCGAAGTCCTACGGCCGCGTCGCCGTTCATCACCCGGCTGCCGGAGCGCGCGGTTAATCCGAAGCGGAGGAAAGTGCGAGGCTCCCAGGGGCTCCCACGTGCCCGGGACCGCGCGTGGGCTGCGTCTAGGCACAAGTGCCCTCCGTCGGGAAACGGCCCGGGAAGGCGAGATAGAGACGCGCTTGGGAAAGAGCACGCGCAAATCCCGCTGGATAAATAGCAAGCAGTGCAAATGCGGAAAAGGTTGGAGTTTGCATTAGCTTCCCGGCTCTTTTGTTGGTATTACGTATTATAAAATAAAACACTCGCCCAAACTGTACATATTATAAGGCTGTATTTTTATCTCGGGGTTCTGGTGACACGTACAAACCACTTGAGCTTTGCCTCCGTGGTTTATATTGCCACCAGAAACCCTTGATAAAAATACAGCCTTATATTGTACAGCTGGGTATAGTTTATTTCCTCCATATATCACACACCGTGTTTTATTTATAAACATACACAGAGACACTTGTATATGCAAAGCAGTTTTTTTATTGAAGTAATTGTACGATATCAATACAACTGTATTAACTAACACGTCGGCACGCAGTAATTTCTGGGCTAGCAGCAGCCTTTCTAAAGAGACATCTATGAAAATATGATAAACCACATAAAAATCAGCATTTCCATGTTAGGATTTACGATTCCCATACTGAAAGTTTCAGCTTCTGCTGGCTCGCCCTTTCCGAGGGCCCTCTTTAAACCATCAGAAAATTTAGCTCTAACACCTCGAGCAGTGCAAGCCTTTCCACCGAGAGGCTACGGGAAATAAAGCTTCCCAGAACAGAGAAAAGCAAAAATCCGAAGCAAATCAAACGATAAAAGGAAAAGTACTGCTGACACAAAGATGCAACTAAGACGATTTTTTGCAATATTCTGCGCAACTTCAGGTAACCTAACTGCTTTCGCTATAATGCGTCGGCTCCCGCTGGCCCTCAGCGAGCCAGCTGCATCCTCAGAGGGACGCGTGCACCTAGCACTTGCCACGTCCCTCCCACTCCCTTATCCTTGCTTTAATGGACATTAAAAATAGAACAAAACAGCACTGGAGATGGGAACAAAATACATGCACGACAGGCCTAGACCGCTGTAGTCATTCTGCTGTAAAATGTAAAAACAAGGCAGGGCACACGAGCTGCGTCCCCCAGGACCCAGCCGGCTGGCTTCATACAGCGGTGCCACCACGCATTCCACTTCGGAGGCTGCATTATATTTGTATGTCACTCAAATATTTACCGTGTCTCTAAACTCTACTGCGCGCGCGGAGAGCTGGCTGCAAGGCGAGGCTCTCTGGTGCCGGGTCATCAGCAGCCCAGCTTGGCCTTATGGAGCTTCTCGTGCGACAGCAGCCACTCCTTCACAAGCTTGCCGCCTCCGTAGTTGCCGGTCTCCCCGCTGCTGCGGATCACCCTGTGGCACGGGATGATGATCGCCATCTGCAAAACACACAGAAACGGGGGTCCTGAAAGAGCCGTCTTTTCCCGAGCTTGTGGCAGGGGCAGGTCCCAGGCCGGTGGCCTTGCTGGTGGCACTGGCAGGGGACCCTGCGCTTCGCTGCTGGCCTCCCGGGCTGCTGCTGTCCGTGCTGGGCGCTCGCTGCTCCCTCCGACCTCCCCAGGTCCCCAGCACAGCCGCTGCACCAAAGCACGCGGAAAGAGGTTCCCTCAGGCGTGGGAAAGCTGCATGCAAGAGCAACCGCTCGTCCTGTGCCAAGAACGCGCAGGACGGAGCAAAGGGGAGGTGGTGGCAGAAGACCCGCGTGCAAGAAGGGTTGTAGCCCTGAACCTACTATGAAACCAGTAGTTGCCTCCCACCAAACGAGCGGTGCCGTGGAGTGGAAGGCTTCAGCCGAAGCCCGCTCCAGCAGACCCTTCAGCTGGACCTCCAGCTTCAGGCCCAGGTCCCGGGAGCCTGCGGCACGCGGCCACCTTGCAGCAGCAGGACGGGGGGAACCGCGGGACTGACCCACCACCAGTTTGCAGCTGGTCCGACTTGCTCCGGCACTGAGAAGCAGCACGGCGTGCTTCAGCATCCTCCTGCAGAAGCCAAACAACCCTAACCGAAGCAATCGCCTCCTCTTTAAACCCTGGATGTGAAAATGGCGATTTTCTTCCTCCTCCCAGAGCTGCTAAATTAAATAAAGTCCAAACTTGCAACATGTTAGAAGATAAAATGAATTACTGTCACACTGCCCAAGCTGCAAAGCACGCAGGCAGCTGCTATTCACCTTTGGCTGCTAGTGGGCACTGACATGTTTCCTAGCACATAACAGCATTTTTCATACAGAAAAATTACAGCTCCCTGGTATCAGACAGACTAGCACGTGGTCTTTCCTTTAGCAAAGCAACCGGTTCTCCTGGTATCTACTTTCAAATTAAGAATAAGCAAATGCCTCGACTCACGAATTAGTGGATTTATTAGTGGCTTTCACCTGATGGTCCTGAATTATGCAGCCTCCTGATATCAAACCCCAGATTTTAGAGATGCCAGAACAATGTTTTTCAGATGATCCCTTTTTTTGCAGCCTGTCTTTCCCCATGACCACTTCCCTGGTGCGGAGACGGCACAGGGACACACGCACGCTTTAACTAGCAGGTTTCGGGGATGTCTTTACGGGGGATGCAAGGCCAGGAAGGAGGTCTCCAGCACTTACGGGTCAGTGAGGAGAGGGGGAAAGAAAGTGAAGAGACCGGACGGGGCAATGAGGAGAGAAGGAAAGAAAGCGAAGAGACCGGGTTCCTCTCTGACTCGTGACCCCTCAAAAAGAGGCACCTACGAAACGCCGGGACGGCGAGCGCGGAGCTGCGGGCGACTGTGAGTGCTCAATGACGCGACAATTTGAAGAGGCCGTTTTTCTGGGAAAAGGCCACAAAAACCTAAGAACAACCCATCCATGAGCAGGCTGCACCCGTTCCCCAGGTCTCCGCTCCCTCGCTCCATGTCTGCTCTCGGTATCGCGCTTCCAGGTGAGATGAAAAATTCTATATAAGAGCGAGGCATTATTTATTATTTAACAGCAAGTCAATCCAAAATGGGTTGTGAATTTTAAAAATCTACAACAGGAGAGATTTAATTCGCACCTAACCAATTTAAGAACTTTTCTCGTACCATCTACTTTGTATCATTTATAGCCAAATGTCAAGGATTTGGGAAAAAAATCGATGTAAGTTACATAATAGACTGATAATGTACAGAAGTACATAAATGCATTTTTTTATTACAGGTGATTATCATCGTTGAAGTACACATCATAAAAAATGCAATACATCATCTTTAATAGCACAGTACGTGTTTTTGTAACTGCACAGTAATTCAACTGTAGTGATGACCGTGAAAGGAACAACTCACCAGAAAGTGCAGTTTTTACAAGTTGGATATTTTAAGCCAAAAAATATGTATTTATCTAAATACGCGCACACACACACACAAATGCATACTTTACACTGACTTATTTTAACTGCGTTTTGTATTTATTTCAGTAAAGTTCAAGCTGTGCTCATATTAGGGTTTAAGACACACAGACCCCAAGTAGCTGGACAGCTAATAGATGGACATTAAAAGTGGCTTTTGGGTTTTTTCGGTTGGGATCCCACCTGGGATTCCAGTGCAGGCCACAGCACATCTTCGCTTTTTTTCCCTTTGGATGGAGACCCTCTGATCCCAGCAGCCTAATGGAAGCACCCAAGAGAAAGAGAAGGAATCCAGGAAGAAAAAATTGTCGGAAAGGAAATCATTGAGCACGATTTATATGGAATATTGGACACGTAGGGCTGTGAGGCCACCAGAGAGCCGGCAGGCGTGGAAGACGCCTGCCCCGTGCCCAGCTCTCCTTGGCTGCTGCGGTGCCGTCACGGGCTCAAGGACGTGGGGCTGAACCACTGCACCACCACGGAAAAAGGGAAGGAGGAAATTCCACCTAGAAAATTTGGATATCAAGAGGAAGCGGGGAATCTCAGATCTCTGCTAGGATGCTCTTCTCCTTCCGTCTCTATACAGCGGAAAGAGTTTGCCTCTGCTGCAAGAGAGAAGACCCAAAGGAACCTTTTTTTTTAGGACAGGCTGTTGAGCTAGTGGGGTTGCAGCACCAGAGCTTCCAGGCTGGTTAAAAGGCTGCAGCTCCTGGAAAATGCAACCAGTGGGATGAAAGGTATGACATAAACAAAACTTCTTCCATGCCTGAGCTAACGAATTCCAACCCAAGTTTGTCACAGCACACGCAGATGCGCGTACGTCACTCTGCCTAGCGTTGGATATAAAACAAAATGCATTACAAAGACCGGATCAGCCCCGTAATTTAAAAATATTGAATATTGCTTCGATTTGGTTTAATTGTGGTGACAACTTTGAGACTACTACAATAATTAAAGCTGCTAAAATTTATTAGGGCCCTAAGGACATTTTAGAAGGAATACTACCCTAGTCTCGAGCTTTAATGCCTCGGCTACATTTAATGTAATTTTTATCAATAACCAAGCAGCTCATAATATTATAGCTCCACTGAAATCTTCATGCTGTGAAATCTAATTCATCTAATACATGAATCCATCACTTACACAGACCCTATCTCAAAGGCTATAAAACTTCCAAACCCATAGATTTGTCTCCAACAAAAATAACATGAAGGGGCCTTTCAATCGATGCCGGAATCCCTCTGATTCTGGTACCAGCTGAATATTTTCTCCAACTTTGCTTTTGTTCTTCTGGGTAGAGGCCCACAAGGGAAAGAGCTTGTTTTCACTTGCAGCCTCATCAATACCTAAATCCTGGTGAACAAGTGACACTGAGAAGCTGTAATCAATAGCTCCCTGTGCGTTTTTTCTTCTGGTCAAATGGTTCAGCACTACTGACAGCCCTGACACTCGGAACATGATGCTAAATCTTTATCAACAGCCATCGAGGTGACTGGCAGAACAAGGCTCGGGCGGTCATTAACGCTCGTGGCGATCTGTGAATAAACTAACTCCTCAATAACGCGTTTGTTTAGAAAAAGGTGGGGAAAAAAACCGCTCCGCACGAGGTATCGATCGCCTTTGAACTGCATTTAGCAAATCCGGTCTGCGGGTGAAGCTCGGCGGCGGTGCGCCGCTTGCTAGGAGTTTTCAGCCTGACGCAACAGCAACCCGACCGTCCCGTTACGCCGGCTGACGGGCCGCGTGCTTCCAGGCAACCGCCAAACTGCCAAAAACGCATCAGTGAGGCCATAACGGGAACAGCTGAGACATCACGTTATAGCATACAACAAAAACCACGCTCAGCAAAAATCACCTTTCAGTTCGCTCATGTCCTATCGCTTTTTCGCCCCCAACTCCCTTACAGAAACGAACACCGTAATACGAACCAGCATGGGTTCAAGTTTATTGCAAACCACCTAAGGAATTAATGCACAAGTAGTTTTATGTGTTTGCAACATTACAAATCCATACTCCACAACCTTCTCTCAAATGCACAGTTACTCTACTCAGTCTCCAATGTTTAAAGCATTTTGGCTGAATAATATCCTTGACTTACGCTACATCGATATTAGCATGAAGTTATACACTTAGTTAGGTTTTAGTCTGAACAATAACACAATCAGATAGAATATAAAAAAACCCTTATGCAGCCATTACTGCTGCTAACAGACCACTGAAGATATCTTATTTAAGCCACAGAATAGTCATTTAGGATGGCCTTGGACTAATCAGCCCAACATTCGCCGTTTCCCATGAGTCGCTGTGATTTCTTTTTGATCCTCCTATACTAGTCTAATGAGATTTTTAATTGAACTTTATGGGTTCCCTTTGAGGACCACAGACCTTGCAATCAATCTAAACTGCAGCAAACTATTTGAAGTTTTTCTTGCAAAAGGTGAGCCATCCCCACCATGTCCTTGGCATAATTTGAAGCAAAGCTGTTGCCTCCTTCAGCTGCTGCTGGCACCTCTTCCACCTCCTCCGAAAGCTGAAGGTCGTTGTATGAACTATGTGGAGCAACCCAACTACAGAGGGAAACTTGCAGAATGCACACCACCAAAATTAAACACCAACCCACGATCTGGAGAAGCGAGAAATATTTTGATATTTTGCGGAGAAATGTAAGGTACACCATTTTATCAAAACACCTGATCTGAGTAACACTAGTGTCCGGTTCTACAGGCAGTGCTGCTCTATGTCAAGCACTCGCTTTTACTAATATTACCATCCTCAATGAATCATGTTTATAATTTAGTCATCCAGATCACATTTGGACAGAAATTCATAACACGACAGGAATGAAATAGCAGTAGGATTGGGATCTATTGGGATTGCGTGTTTGGGAATACCACCGCGAGCACCGTTTGCTGTGAGCAATCCTAAGCAGCATCTCACGGTGCAAACAATTTAGGATTTTGCATAGCTTTGGCAGCAATCATTAACAAAGCTATTCATTAAAGTTTCAACTCCTCTCTTGTAAACAAAAATCACTAGTCTGCTATCCATGCATTTCCTGCACAGTTAATTCCTCCACCCATTTATTCAGCACGTGGTCGGAGGACATGAGAGCACTCTGCTCAAGAGAACACCACATTTGTGCAATAATTTTGAGCAAACGCTACTCAGAGACGGTGTTTACATCCTCAGGCTCGTAGTACAGGTGTAGCAGTTGCTAGCACTGCAGTCCCTGTAAGAATCCTTTGCTAATATTATAATGATGCTGCAGCGGAGATGACATGTTCAGTTTAATCAGCTATATAGTCAGATCCAAAGCTCAATATCTCCTCTGATAAACAGACTTCAAGTGGGTTTATAAATGAATGATGTTCGCGGTGATCCTACAATCCTATACATACTGTGCACTTCCACATACACTATCGTATCGCCTAATGTGCTTAAGGTTTTAAGTTCAATAAAGAAGGATACTGTGATATTTTAAGTGTGTATGAGCTTTTCATAGGAAACAGCTCATACAAACAGCATAAAGCTATGTTTTGTCAATACCCTGTATTGTACTTGACAATATAAACTATTTTAATATGATGGAATGATTTCCAATATAATATGGTGTACATTAAGACAAGGCAATACAATGCAAACCTGCAGGAAACAGTTCTCAAAGAATAACAATGCAGTGTTGTGCAAAAGGATATGTAATTGCTATCGCCTAGAAATGTACCCAGCTTTGCCCTCAGGCTGCAGTGGAGCAGCCGCATCCAAAGCAGCGGTAACAGCAGGTTGCGGTGTGAAAATTCCTGCTTTTTCCCCTGTGAGGGAGGATGAAAATAGTTCTGAAAATATACAGCAAAGCTACTGCAATTTTTTTTTAAATGGGGACCTATCTTATTTTTGTTTTTTCCCATCCCATACTACAGCTGTAGTGTTTTCTGTCTCCAGCAGAAAAATTTTTAAGCATATTATAGATACTACAGGATAGCTGTAGGGAAAAGAGCTATATAATACCACCCCAATATTTCACAACAGAAAGCTGACGATAAAAAAAATCGGTACTGTAATGACAGCCCTGCCTGTCCAAAACACATTTTTATTACTACACATCTCCTGTATCATAGTTAATCTGTAATTTTATACATATTCCACGTGAAATCACACATCCAGCCCTTTTATACTTCAATGGGACCACCTTTTCACCGTGTGTTTCTCACATTTTCCATATAAATCTTTATACAGTCATTTAGACCTACCAGTCGTAATACGCAGGTTGGCTACGTGTTAGATGTTATGAATGAGGAGAAATATAAAGATAATACATGGTGCAGCACCCCCCGCCCCAACCTTTATTATTTCTACATGTAAAGCCACCGGGTCCTGTGAAAACAGATTTTTTGAATTCACTTTGCAACTACACGTTGGAGTCTCATATGCACCTTATTAAAGGAAAAACGGAGAGGACTGAATGTAAAAAACAACACGGGAGGTCAAAGATTACAGCAGGTATAATGCCGGAGAAAAAAGAGGTATTGAGGTATGGAAAGACACATGTTGCTACCGGCAAGGGGTAATAAGGAAAAATACGTTGAAGAACGGCTGAAAAGGCCACAGTGCTGTTCATAGAAAACAAACTTTATTTTTTTTAAGGCAAGAAGTAATGGAATCTGTTAAAAAACAAAGATATAGTGGCATTTTCCTTACTGGCTTTTCCTTTTCTTTGCAGGGTAACGAGCCAGCCGAAGGTTATCACACCAGCCCGGCGCAGCCCGCGCCTGCCGGTTCACCAAACTATCGCATCCAGGTGCCTCCAGAGCCCGGTGCTAGTATACATACGAACATACAACATACAAACTAGTGTATATATATATATAAAACTAGTATATATATATATATATATATGTATATAAAAAATATCTGAGACCCAAGTATAATGGCACTGATTCTCACTAGCTTCACTTACACTAAGCAGTGTGATTTAGGTTCCTAAATACATCTGAAAATCTAGACCTGGACAACTAAAAGAGAAAGATAACTACCAGGAAGACGGAAAAAGAGACAAGTATTCAAACATATTGCTTCTCCAAAATCCACAGGACTAACCTAGAGAGCTGCTCCTTCCAGCTGGCTCAAATTCAGGCAACCCATCTCAACGGAGATATGCTATTTACATCTATTTTGGAGTGCGTGGGAAAAGAAAAGAACATTGGCAAACCAAATTCCACATTAGGGATTTGATGCCAACATGTACCTACGTGGATTAAAATCTTTCCTCCCTCACATTTTCAGAAATATTTCCATGCCAGAGCGGATGGACTACTAGCAACTCAAAGCTCCTCACGTGCTGTCAAACGGTGTCAGTGTTGAGTGATAAAAGATTTCCCTCTCCTAACAATATGTAAGAAAGTTTGAGAACAACCAACTGTGTTTCGGCTGACAAATTAAACCAAGTGCAATATTTCTTTTTCAAACCTAACACCATAATTGGGAGGGAATAAATCATATTAAACTGGTTGTGCATTATTGCTGATTAAAAACACTTACTGACCCTATTACTCATGGTAGACCAGTTTTCCTAGCAGATAAATTTAATCTAGTGACATTTAACCCACAAAGCTCTCTGTCTAAATCCACCACCTTCCACGGACGCCACTCGAAAGTCGGCGTGCACTTACGGGATTGCTCCGCATCGCTCCTCCCACGGCCCTCGCCGCCTTGCCGTTGCCCGCCAGCGCTGCCAGCTGCTTGTACGAAACGGCCTCCCCAAATTTCACGTCCCTCAGCAGCGTCCACAGCACTTGTCCGGTGAACGAGGCTGCAAAAAAGAGGAACAGAGCACTTGTTTGTATGCACGGCTGGAAAGAAAACAAGAAAAGATACCCCAAAACCCCGACACAAGGCACGGTCTCAACAGGAACTTTCTGATTTAAATTGAAACGGCCCAGACACACTCTCTCCTGTTATTGTGTCCTACATTACTATATTTAAATGCATGATTATTAGAAAGAGCGCTCCAAGTAACCGATCACTATAAAAAAGGATTTAAGGCTTTGATTTTCCTATATTTTTAATTTGCTTCGAGTACAATTATCCTGTTAACTCGTACAATGTGGTTTCCCATTACATTGGCGGAGTATAAATTAGCATAGAGTCAAATTAAAAAGGAAAGAAACGAGGGGCTCTACCTCCTTCGCGGAGCCCTCGCGTCTCCCGTTAATTCCCAGCCGGAGCGGGGCCGCGGCACCAGCCCCGGAGCAGCTCCCGACCCCGCGGCGGGACCCCCGGCATCCCGAACGCGCGGACCGCCCGCGGAAAAATCACCTATCTCCCACTATTTCTATTTTAATTCAGCAAATTGCTTTGGAAGTGTGCCGATTGCTGCAGAAACGAATAGGAAAAGGCATTGGAGGCAGTTTCCCTCTGTATTTCAGAGTTTCACTTTCCCAATCCAGGTGGTGGAAAAAACAAAAAAGGGGGGAAACCCCCCAAAAGGCCCCTTCCCCCTGTTCACAACAAACTAATTAAAACGCTTTCTCTCTCCAGTTGTCGAGAAAACACATTGATTACGTTACGTGGGCGCAGAGCGAAATGTGGTTTTGCTCTTAAAGGAAACCCGTACACCGTTATGTATGTGTTAAATAATAAAAATCACTTCTTAACTGAAGGGAACGATAATCACTTCATTGAAAAAATCTGTTTAGTCTTTATTATAACATTAAGCAAATTAAACATCAGCATAATCCAGGTGATACGAGAAAAGGGTCATCAAAGAAATTAACTTTGTTGTTCATTAATTTACATGGATTAGTAGAGGGCAGAGAGATAGCAAATCTGCTCTAGTTTTTTTATGATATAATTTCAAACTGTACACCATTTGTGGCAGTAGGGTGACTTTGGGGTTAATCAGACTGATTTGTCCTTTTAATTGCTTTCTATTCAAAGAAAATTCATTAGATAATGTTCTCTTCAAAATTCATGAATCAATTTAACTGAAGAAACCACATTAACAGCTTTGGGTTCATTAGCACAAGCGGTTGCGGTGCTGGCTGATGGCTGCGAGGGTTTCCGTAGGCAAACACGTTTTGTTTACTGGGATGCCTTCAGAAAGGTTTATTTCAGACCAAATTGTCACGCCACGGTTTTTGCAGCCTCTTTTCAAGCCGACGCCGGGAGAAGCCTGGGAACACAGCCGCGAGCCCCCGCCGTGCACCGGCTACGTCGCGACGTGAAACACGGGAAGCTCCAGCTCCAGACAAGGAGATCTGTCGCGATCGTGCACATCGCTCTACAAACGTATCTGAAAACTCAATCTCGTCCAGCAGGGAGCAAATGCATTAATTAGCTTAAGCAGCTCTAAGAGACACTGCCAAATACTGTTATTAAACTGTCGGCAAGTGCGAGTGCCTGTAAGCATAACCCGCCCAAATGGGATGGCTGAACTTTCACCAATTTCCAGCGTGTGCCAACATTTTAGGCCGTTAAATATCATTAGAGAATGTTGTAAAATCTGCACATAAAAATTAACACACACGTTCTCTCGCTTGCTACGAAAACACTTTGCTGAATTTAAGGATGACCGCGTAAGTCCGGAGCGGCAGGTCCAAGCCACCGACTGGATGAAGCTCCACCACGCGAGGAGGAGCAGCGGGAGCTTCCCGCCGGACGCACGGGCTCTCGGCGCTCGCCGTCTCAGTGCTGGTCGTCGTGGCCAACGCACAGCAACTACCGCTGCCGGGACCCCCCAGTTTTCTGGGCAATGGGTTTTTTTCAAGTGGGCTCCACTGCTTAGCCCTGAAAATCCCCCTGTACCACCGACGGGCCGGGCTTGTGCTGTAGGTTGTCCAAACACTGCATCACCAAGCCAAGGACACGTGCGCCAAGGCCAACCTGGAGTCAGGAT
>NC_088103.1:47836903-47861903 GCF_036370855.1 Dromaius novaehollandiae | reverse complement strand
AGGAGACAAAATAGTCCGTTCAGAGATACCGTGCACCAATTCTACTACAATTTCTAAGTGACTGGACCAGAAAATTAACTTTGTATTTTCCATTCAAGATGGAAATAAGTGAGCGGCTCCTCTCATTTCACTTTGACAGAGAATCTTCTCACCAAGAACTTGACCTGGGGGTCTTCTACCTTCTGCTGACGGGCTGCGATGTGGAGGCTGAACTGAGTTCTGCTCTCCCACAGCAACAAAAAACCTTAGCGCGAGGGCCGGGTGTGACAAGGTAGCTTGAGTGGCCAAAGTTTGACTGCAAATCCAGAAATGACCTCAGACACACCCTAAAAGAGAACGCCGGGTTCCACTTTAACCCCCCGTTTTCCCAGTTCTTGCAACTCTCACTATCGCACAGGAAAATCGCCACCGCTGATCCCAGGTCTGTGAAGGTTGCTCCTTCCTCCCCAGAAGAAAAACGAAAAGTAAATCTGATTTACCGCAACCCACATTGCTGGAACGAGACGAAAACACGGCTTTGCACGTGCTGCCATGACAGAATCCAGCCCTTCGGACTTGCTCTGTTAACAGGACGTACAAACCTGTCTGCAGTCCCTCAATAAATCATAGAAGATGCAGTTTCCTAATTACACTGGGATTTAGGAAGGATAGGTAGGACCATGTGGTTATAGTTAAACTTGAACAGACAGGCAGGTCCTGCAGAGAACTTCACAAGATTTATGGATCTGCTGGAATTGTCATTCTGATATTAATGAACTTATTGAAACGTGAAGAAAAAGGATTCAACTCCTCACACGTGTTGATACTTATAAACCACAACATTGCAAACAACATTTCAAACTCATCGAGACCTTTGGTTCAAGGCACACTTGAACGAAAGCAAGACAGCAAATGGATTCTGAAGTTTTGATGATGGAGATTTGGAGACCTGCACAGATGCAGTTGACCCTCTTTGCTGGTTGCAAGCCAGGCTTTGGGAAAACGGCGCAGCTCAAAGTGCTGAGCGTCTTTAGCAGGCACTGTGATCTCAAATTCTTCATCTGCTCTTGCAAAACTAAAGCTAATGAACTAAAAGATTTGTGTCAGAAATCAATGCATAAATGATTTAAGCACTGACACCGGAGCTCGGTTAACGAGTATTTCAAATCAAGTGCCTCCAGTAGGAGTGGCTGCGCTCAGGAGCACCGGGCTTAAATCTAAATCTAGGAACCTCAACGAGCTCCAAATTAGGTGGCTTTGGCCAAACTAAACGACAAACCTAAATGGAGACCTCAAATCCCCCCACCGCACATAATGCTAGATTTGCTAAAAGAACAGTTGACCTAGAAAATCTGCGTGCTTTAATTTTGAAACGTGTAATACAAATGTCCTCTGTTATGTGACCAAAGCAAAGCACAGACTCTTCGGTTATCTGTGTAAAATGTGAACGGCAATTTCTTTGGATTTCTCTAAGTTACTTTGTAAATGTGCAAGTTAAAAATAATATTCATTAAATTGCTTAACTGTAATAAAATGTAACTATTTGCTTACTGCATACAAATTAAGTCAGTATCAAAGTCCTGATTTTCTTTTTAGTTTGTATTAATTTATTATTGAATTATAAATAACTAATGTATGAAGCTAAACACTTACATAGCACTTTGCAAACACTAATTCACAAATGATGCAACATCTTTCCAAGGCATATATGAAAGCAGCAGCAATTAATTCGTAGAATTTCCTGGCTTCAACCTCACAGTTGCATTATAGTTTTTTTTTAAAGGAACCTATATTTAAGAGCCAGAAGAATAACTGTGGAGACATAACCGTGATTTCGCAGAACTGCCTAGCCTCTGGACTGGTGACAGTGCCATCATACACGGCCTACTGCTAAATGGACTATGATCTGAATTCCCGAAATTCAAATTATTTAAGCAGACATCATGAAAGCGAACATAGGAGAAGTCCTATCAATGACGCCCGATGGTTTTTTCAGAGGCTGGAGTTTGCTAAATTATCAAGCGACCCAAAAGTAACCATCCTGTTTGGAGGAAGTTCTCGCAGGGAGAGGTAAAGTGCCAGGAAAGGAAAAGTTTAAAAAAGGCAGACCAAAGCCATCGCTCACCTGGGGAGCAAGACGTACATGGCCTTGGGCAGAGGAACATCTATGAGCACAACTCCTTAAAAATGCCCTTAGCCAGTACCTCTGAACGAACGGATCGCTCTTCCCAAGCACCTAAACGATATTACAGGGATTTTCACAAGTTGCCTAAGAACGTAATTACCTGATCTAACAGACCGACTATTTCACATAGTTCTCCACTCTCAGGAAAATGTTACCTATGTTTCATAACCTGCCACAAAAAAAAAAAACCCACAACTTTTTTCCTCATTCCATGCCCTTTGGCCAAACCCAATGAAATTAAGACACACAGTCAAATGTGTTCATACAAAATGTAAGGGATCACTTCAAGCTGAAAGCCAGAAGGAAGTGTGACTTTCAGACTGATGAATGAAGAACGTGTATTCTTGTGTCTACAACACAGACGATACTGGTGTACCTCGCTGCTGAGAAATTGTTTGTGAATTCTTAACAAATCCTCCCCAAAGAATAACCCTTCTCCCTTAAAGAATGGTCAGATGAGGTCAGAGCAGCCTCGATCTGAATTTCAGATCCTGACTTTTGTTGGCTTTACTTTTTCTGTTTGCATTAAATATGAATGATATTCACGGAAACATTCGGAACACTAATTATAGGGAAACACATATTATTTTATTGCTCGCCTGAAAATGTATAGTTTCATTCATTGTTCACCCATGTAAAGACAATCAGGAGCTTCAAGCAAAGTGCTAAAATATAAAAGGCCACATTCATTCATGTATTGGTCCAAGCTGCAGCACTATAAAGTACATCAAAAGGTGTTAATGGTTTCAATATTTATCTGCTGCAGGGAAGCACTCTAAAAAGAAGACAGAAAAAAATTTCTGCTAATGGCTGTGTCTCTCCATTAAAATGAAAAGCTTAATGCATCTTATAATCAGAGGACAATTTGCAAATCATTAAGAGAAATGTAAAATTCCATTAAAATACAAATCAAGAGTCCCTCACTGGACTAATAATCTTTTTGATATTATTTTGCATTTCACTATTTCTTTTCCCAATATCCAGGCACCACAAATGATCAGTTCTTGAACATGCTATTTACCACAGCCTACTTCTTTAACGAGAGACTGAGAGAAGTATAATCTGCTATTCAGAGCAGGTACTAATGAAGAATTCCATATATTCTGAAATTTAATTAAAACCCCAAAGATTTCAAATTAGATGCAATTTGAAATGCCTGGGGCAGAAATACATGCACTTGCGTGGCAAGGGTATCACGCTGAAAGTTGATACCGTAATTGGTCTTGATGTATTTTTGTGTTGCCAGGCTGAAGCACAGAACTCATAACCATATAAAAATTCTCTGTAGATTACCTGCTCATTGAAAATGCCATCACTCAGGTAGTTCTCTACTAAATTACCATGCTACTAAAATGCACAAAGTGATTCGAAGAGAAGAGTGGCACAGCTGGTCGACGCTGCCAATGAGTTATGCATGCGTCGACGCTGCCTTTTTTCTTAGTAAAATATGCTCAGTTGAATATTAAAATATAATTGGCATTCAACCTAAGTAGCTTAAACCATTTTGTTATCTTCTTTTAAACCGATTTGGCTCCTCCACAGTTATTTTCAAGGATGCGATTCACAAACTAATGACACCATCACGTTCAGCTAGATTTGTACTATTTTACATTTGTCATAAATAGGAACAATTTCTACAGCCTTCTAGGGATGTCCTTTAATACGGGCTCCTCTTGAACCTCAAAGGCCCAATTCATGGGGAAAAAAAGAAAGAAAGAAAAAAGAGTATGCCATTTATGTTGGTTTTTGCATATTTTATTCTGAAGAGTGGGGGATGCAAATTTCTAATAAAAAAAGTATGTTTTTGCAGCTAAGCAACTCCCTGTTTTCCCCAGCACATACCGGCCAGCTCTCACATCCACAAGCTCCAAAAGGAGGGAAAGCAAAACGCCGTGGGAATAGGTGAGAAAGGGGCACTCTCAGGTCAAGCCGCAGCAAAGGAGCCAGATCAGAAAGCGCTTCCCCTCGGACGAATTTATGTACCTACCCCTCGCAAAAAGGACACGACGACTGCCACTGCGTTTTCGCCTTTTGTGAAAAATTATTTTTGAATAATAACAAAAATGTTTTTATTAACAGTAGTATTTAGAAGCAGGGTGGTTACCATAGTAACAGTAACACTAAACACATTACATGTGAAATACAAAACATCTTAAATAGATATGAGTATTGGTGATATTTCCACCTTGATACGGGGAAATAATTAAGTCTAACTTGGCCGAAAGTTCATTAAGAAAATGGGCGTGGGGGGGCATAAGATTCTTCTATCTGGCTTTCGTAATTGTTTATTACATGGGGTGCAAACACTGCAGGGGGCTATAAGGGTGGCAGGCAAGCAACGCAAGCAAAGGAAAAATGAATTAAATGAAACTTTCTCCTCACACGTCCGCACTGCTATGAGGTTGCCAGGACCTGGGGAGTCGGGAGAAGATGATGACCACAAGCCTACACATGAACGAGGTGGTTTTCCAGACTGGTATTTGTTTTTCTCCACCTTCGATTCTTACTCATCTACATTTCATATGCAAGCAATAATGGCAAATGCTACCAGGTTTGGTCAAAGTATTCTTTAAACCATGGTCAACTCAATTCCTGGAACAGAGGAACTGATTTTGGGCATACTGACTTTACAAAGGTTCAGGACAGCGGACTCCTAACGGTACCGTTGTGTCCGTGCTCTCCTGCCGGACGAGGTCCTACAAACTTCTCGACAGAAGGAGGGGACACGAGAAGACAAGACGGCGTCACCTCGCCCAAGGCAGATGAGAGGTGAAGACGGTGCAGACCTGCCCGTCCACCTCCTGCCACCCCACGGTGGTGATCCCCAAAGCAGAGTCCGCCAACTCTCAAAGTAGGGGAGGGCACCAGACGGACAGAAACGAAACGCTTTCACTTGAGAAAGCAGCCAGAGTATGGAGGATTTTCCACATCCACACGTCTCCGCAGCTATTTCGGTATGAATTTTCCCCAACCTCAAATTTTGCACTCTGAGAGCAAGTAAAATTTTTGACGTTCAGGTGAATGTCAGCTGTGGAATTTTAATCCACTCAAATCTAAAGAATAAACTTTCTATTTACACAACTTTCATTTATTCTGACTCGGGCCTATCTATAATTAATGTCAAGGACATGGACAAAAAAGAATTATCTGAATTACTGAAAACACAATGCATTTTTTTAATTAACTTGCTCTTTCACTCCCTGCCCCGCAGCAGGATATATATACTGATATCTCCCACACTTCGAATCTTTCAAAGATCGCACGTCAAAAAATGGGCCAGGCTGGAATGGGACTGGAAAAGGAACTCCGGACATGAAAGTCATGGGACCAGTTTTTGTTGTTTTCATTTTTGAAGGTTGGAGACAATTGATTTCTGTTTGAAGAAAATTGTTTGAAAGTATTGGATTGTAAAAATCCATTAAATGTCTAACAAAACAGTGACTTTCTGCTTATCAAAACTATTCTCACATGAAATGGTAATAAAAGGAGCTGCCAGTCTATGGAATTTGAATTTTGTGTTGGCAGACAGAAATATGAAAACTTGTCATCTCTCTGCACTTGAATCTGCCATGTCCAGATATGTGAAGTACTAACGTTTTCAAGCAGATTACTTCACATTACTTTAAAATAACGTTTGCTAAAAGCCTAAATAGAAATGTATTTGCATGCCTGATGAAGCTGCAGGAATGAAAAAAGTGAAAGTCGCTAATAATTCTCAACTTTTTCTATTTAATGAAATGAATCTCTACAGCAAAATTAAGAGAATTTGTTCTCTCATAAATTGCAAAATAAATAAATAAATGGTGAGAACGACGTTTTGCATTTTTCTAGGAAGAGGCAAGCCTTGCCTTTCTCCAGAGCAGGTCACCTATAATGCAATTCAGTTCTGCAGAATATAAATATGACCTAGTCGTGCTGCTGGATTTATACTTTCCTAACTGAACTTTACTGAATTTTCCACTTTTCACTGGAAATGAGGTGACTATTCAGACATGACAGTGGGACAGGCAGGATCCTGGGTTTTTTTTCTGTAACCTGAATTTTCCATTTTTCCTGTTGAGGACTGAAGAAAATTGAAAGTACATATGCCTTTTATAGACACATGTATATCCCTATAGATGTATGTCTCATATATATCTATAGGCCGTTACTGTGAGAATTACAAGCTAGTAAAGATAGTAAATTTTCTCTTCTCTTCAAAATTGCAAATCACCAAAACCTTCTCACTTTACTAGGCAGTATCTCAACAAGGATTTTTTGTAAATGTGTTTGTGTGTGTGTGTGTGTGTGTGTGTGTGTGTATTTTTTTACAATTTTTTAATTTAAAGCAAAGGAAAAAAGACCTGTATTGACTTTAATACCATAAATGTTTTTTTTTTATTTTAGTAATCTTTACATATTGAAAAAGTATCTGGCTAAATTGTATGAGAAAGAAAACTGTTCTTTTTAGGATACCCTGCACACTGTAATTAGGGCAAGTAGCACAGTCTTCAAAAGCAATTCTTGTCAGCATAGGCATTCATGGGATGTTGAACCTGCTGTCTTAGAAGCAAAACAAATTAATAGCTCTCTTATCCTCAGAAAACTTCTTTATTATTTGAGCATTTCAGCCACAAAAAGGAAAAAAATACACTGGTCTTTGCTGAATTATGGAGCATAAAATATTTTTTTCTCTATTAAATTGCTGCATTTTTTTTTTAATTTAAAATAATTTTATGGAAGCGTAGTAAGGCAAAGAGGTGCTACTATGTTCCACTAGCAATATGGTGAAAGGGCATCGAGATGCTCTCAATCCCCTTCCACAGTGGTAAAGATGGTCTTTCAGTCTTAGAGGTTTGACGCACGGTGCCTGGTCCAAACTGCCCCCCACGGCCTGGGTGTCCTCGCCAGCGCCCGCCGGACCCCCACGGCCTCCCGGGCCCAGACCATCCTCCCCGGGAAGCCACCAGCGCAGAGCAAGGGGGCACCTGGGACACGGCAGGAAAATTAATTAATGTGGATACAGAGCTAAGTCATCTTGGAGGTGGGTTCCTCTTCCTTTGAAGGCTCCCCGCTCCCACTACGTATGCGGTGTTTCATCAATACCCCTTCTTGGATTAACACCGTGCATTAGACAGCGGAAATCTCAGCGGCCAAGCAGGCTTGCAGAGCTCACCTTTCCGGGCTCCAGCCTCGGTTCGAATTGCTCCTCCTCCACCTTATCTACCTGCCTCCGCGCACACGCGTGCACACACACGTACAGCATTTTAATTCGGATCACTGCTTGCTTTTGAAACCACTAAGCGGTCCCCCTTCCCGTTGGTCCCATCCAGGAGAAGACACGGGGGGCACAAGCTCCCGGCGTGCTCCCGGAGGAAGAGCAGAGCCCAAGGGCTCCGGATGCTGCAATCGCAACCAGTAAGTTTATAAGACTGAATAAAGAATATAGAAAAATAAATAAAGAAAAGTCAGGAAATTCATCACTGGCCATTTAACATTTCCTTTGCCATTTCAGAAAGCCACAGATCAAGCAATTCATACATAGATCTCAAAACAATACCAAGGCCAACTTTTCGTCTTCCTTTATACAGGGGCTAATGACCTTTATACTTTAAGATTGATTAATCACTTTCCCCGTTAGCTTTCTGTGATTTTCCTGAGATCTAATGCCTTAAAGCCATGCTGTGGAGAGCCGGCAAAAAGCTTTGGGGAGTAAAAACCTGCTTTTTCTTTGCATTATGAACTTCCAATTAGCATTGGCCATGACACGAACCTTTGAAAATTCCAATTTTTCAACTGCATTTTCAAAAAGACTGTGGCTGCATGGGCCAAAGCGGAAAGTCTGTGAGCTGACAGCTTCTGAAGGTGTTGAGAAACTGGCTTGGAAATCTGTACTTGCACGGCTCCCTCTGGGGATCCTGCAAATGAGAGGGAGGTTCCCCGAGTCCGTGAAAAGGAGAAGGATGACAGAAAGCTGGGCTGCCCTGGATCTCCAGCTCGGCCTTGTTTCGGAGTAAAGGGCCTTTTTCTGTGACCTACTGAAATTAATCCTGTCGCAAACCGTGCTACGGCACCAGCCTTGCAGCTTCAAGCGTTACCACGGTGCCTCGCAGGAAGGAAGTGCTCAGTCTGCACTTAGAGTGCTCTCAGATGCTTTCCCCACTTTTAATAATAACTCAGAGGATTAAAGCCAATTTGTAAAATCCAGGTCACAAAACGAGCCGCTGAAATAGCAAGTGTCAGGATTTGGATCGCTGGCAGTGGTAACGCATACGCTCTTGAGAACCAAATGACGATGGCCGAACGAGAGGCCATCGCGCGCAGGGCCTCCTCCCCAGAGACTGCCGATGGTCCTTGATGTTCAGAAGAGGGCTGGTGTCTCATTTCTCTAGGAACGTAGGAAAATAAAGCCTACATCAACATTTTTTGAGGTGGTCGATAACCCTGCAGCCGACTGTGGATAGGTGCAGGAGCGTACCCTGACCTCCTGAACGCGCCAGTCTCTCCGCTTTTGTTACCCTGAGGTTGATTGCCGTAATTGCCTCTCCACAAGGACCTTTCCCTAACGTTCTCCACAAAGGTAGCTGTGGAAAACCGATCGCTTATCCAGAAGTGCTTCATCCTGAAAGCACTTAACACTCGTTTTGGAGTGTCATTTTATTAAATGAGGAACCTCCTTCATATCTTTGTCATAAAACAAGCAAAACCCTTATTGCCCTCAGATGGTACGAGCACAGGAAAGTCAAAAAAAAAAAAAAAAAAGGCTTGACATGAGCACTGATTCAGAAGAAAGAAAATACCCCGTCATCAGCCCTTATCACAAAGATCACGTAATTTAAAAGAACCGCAATGTACGTGGTCATGTTCACAGGGAGGGGGGAGAAGAGCAGGGCTGCGGGTTTGGGCGATGGGGCAGGGGAGCTGCCGAGCAGAGGTGCACGGCGGCCAGCGCGGGGACGTGAGCCTGCGCCACTTCGGGTGCTCACTCTCGCGCTTGTGTTTATTCTGCATTTTTAAGTGCCTGGAGCAGTGAGCAGGCACTTTCAAGCGTAAATGCGAAAAAGTAAATAAATACCAAATTCTTAATTTAGCAATACTGTAATTCTGACTTACGGATAAATTGAAATATAGCTTATATTCCATCATAATGCAGTTCTGACCTCACTCTTCTACTAAATAACTTCTAAATATAACTTCTAAAAATTTTTGACATATATTTTCCACGCTCCTTCCAATACCAATTTCTTCTATTCTATGAAAGAATTACTGAGAGGTAAGAGGGTATATAGAAACGGTATCACATCAGTGTGATTTGTGCCAATTAATTGTGTCAGCATTTCCATTATGTACTCGCCTCCCCCCTCGCCATAAAACATGCACACCTGGTCTTGGTCCAAGAACAAATAATTGAACCAAATTAAAAAAACCTGCATCTGCACACGCTGAAATGAGAAAAACATACCTCGGTCCCGCAAAACACTGAACCTGCGACGGAGGAGGTCACGGCCCGTCGCGGCTGCTGCTCAGGACGAGGCCAGGCTGCGCAGCGGGAAGTGCAGCGGCTGCAGGGGACCGCTCCGGGGAAAAGGCACCCGCGGCAGGGCTGGGAGCCGCCGGGCACGGCACGGCACGGCACGGCACGGCACGGGCTGCCCAGGGACAGGCACCGCTCTGCCGCGTGGTGCGAACGTACCCATCACGAAACCCCAAACCAGCAGCAAAAGCCAGACCAGCAATACTTACGCGCACGCTGGAATATTAGCCAAGCTAAAAAACCCCAGCAGTCCGTGCAGGGAAAGGAACAAGCATCACATTAAATGTTTTACAAGCTTCTGGTGGATTATCCTGGAAGCAGGACTCCTCTGTTTCCACCCCACGGCTCGGAGCAACGCGACCGGCAGTGACCGCGGTGGCAGTGCCCCGGCCCGCTCCACCCGTCCACGCTCACCCCAGCCCTGCAGCTCCCACAACGGCGCTCCGAAATTTCAGCCCATCCGATCAAAGCCGTGAAGAAACTGCCACACGTAATTGCACTGACTCGAAGGCTGTACTTCACGAGCGCTTTCTGCAGTTCAACGTTTTGGCATTTTTGACAAATGATGCATCACAGTTTCATTATTTCCTAATTTCCCACAGGTTAATAAGATAGTTTCACTAATACTTCTAAAAAAATTGTATTAGCAGTTGCTCAAGATAATGTTTGTATAAAAATCAGACGGACACAGTGCAGTACACAAGTTCCAGAAGGTTTTGAAAATCCTCAGTACTTACCCTGTAATTTGTGTATGAATGATGCCACATTGAGAAATTTTTGTAACATGCAATAATTAGTGCCAAAGTTTACCATTGAAATAAAGGTATGGTGAAAAGCTAACCAAATTGAAGACTTCTGCCTTCCAAAAAGAATAACCTGATTATCTGCACAACATCCTGCAGAAGAGCTACATTCTGATTTTGTTTTCCCTCTTGCAGCTAATATTAGATATTCAAGAATAAGAAAGGGTAATAGCAAGAGGAAACCTATTATTTGTACAAAATTTGAATAAAAACAGCAATTAGCAATAGACGGGTCGAGTAGCTACTGCTGGTGAAGGTGCATGTCTGTAAAAACGACTGTAATCTTCCACGTGCCGAGCTGACAGCAGTGGTACAGGCGGACGTAGGTACAGCTCCTGCTCTTTAAGGCACAGCCCTACGCACCAAGGTGAAATGCAGTGCACAGGAACAGGCTGGGAGAGCAGAGAAGGTCACCAACCCCTCTTCAGTACTTTTACTCTTGGGAACCGTAATTTGGCACTGATTTCCAAATGGAGGGGAATCTTTCTGGCTACATCACTGCAAAAAAAGTATAAAAGTTTATATAAAATCCAGTGCTCTCTCACCTTGTGCAGTGTGGAGGAGACCGGCCCCTTTTTGGTGCTATTTTATTACGCTACCTCATAAAACATAGTTCTCAAAAAAAAAGAGATTTTGTTCACTGGGAAAGGACTGTGTTCATAGAGAGACAAAAGGCCACTGCGAAAAGCAGACTTCTGTGATTTTTTTTGGTACTGGAGTCTGCTATTGCGTTTCCTGTGATTGACTTCTACTTAGGGGCCTTCAGGAAAAAAATCCAATAAACGGTACCTGGTAAGGAGAAACTTCTCCCAGGGCACGTTTTTATGGAAATTCATGAATAGCCTATCTACTTCGTAACAGTACTTGTCCTTTATGAAAAAAATCAGACCATTATCTGCGCTGACTTTGAGGAAGCAAAGGTAGAACACACCAGAAACATAAAAACATCGCTACCTTTACGTAACTCAGCCATGGCCAACTGTTTTCGTAGGATTGACTGAATGTCCATGTATAAGCCTTGTTCCCCGCAGTGCTGGGCCAAGCCCCCATGTGGGATGGAAACACGGGGGCAATGAGGGGTCTGAGTGCGACGGAGACATGGAGGTGATGAAGGGTCCAAGCAGGATGGAGATATGGGGGTGATGAGAGGTCCGAGCGGGATGGAGACATGGGGGTGATGAAGGGTCCAAGCAGGATGGAGATATGGGGGTGATGAGAGGTCCGAGCGGGATGGAGACATGGGGGTGATGAAGGGTCCAAGCAGGACGGAGACATGGGGGCGATGAGGGGTCCAAGCGGGACAGACACATGGGGGTGACGAAGGGTCCAAGCAGGATGGAGACATGGAGGTGGTGAGGGGTCTGAGTGGGATGGAGACGTGGGGGTGGCGAGGGGTCCAAGCAGGATGGAGACGCGGAGGTGGCACGGGGACCTACCTTGCTGCAGGAGCGGGTGGTGGAAGGCGGGCAGGGGCAGCGTGGCTATCAGCGCCGGCTCGCAGAAGTAGGCACGCAGCCAGGCCACGCACTGCTCCAGCGGCACCGGCAGCACCGCGGGGCCGTTGCCAATCTCACACGTCACCCGGGCCTCGGCGGTGCTGGAAAAGAGAGAACACCACCTCCGTCAGCCGGAGAGCCTCGCTGCTGCGGGGGTTTGGCACGGAGAAAATAACGCTACCATTAAACCAAAGAAAAAAGTTAACGCAAGACCTGCTTTGTCTTCAAACGGGAAATGATATCGTAGTGTGGGAGGGGAAAATGGAAATGCAATCATAAAAGAAATGGTAATAAAGCAATTTTTTCCCCGAATCGGAAAGCCTCTCAGTGAGACTTGTGTCATGCATCTTCTAATGCAGAGAGCTGAACTTCACATCACTTACAGTACTGGACATTTGCATTATGAAGATGAATATTCATACTCCCCACATTAGCAGGAAACCACATAACCTCAAAAGCATTCAACGTTGAGACTCCAATTCTGCTGTTTCCCCACTCTGACAAGGGTGAGATAACCCACAGCACCAGTTACAAGACCGATTCTCCATCAGCTCCTGAAACGCAAGGGTATTTGCACCTGTAAGACCACGGTGGTGAGCGAGGCGAGAGGAAAACGCCCCGGTAAGTGGGAGATGTTGGGTTCTGCTGCCGGGCCGCTGCTGCTTTCCTCCCCGATTGAATTGGAAGGAAGCAATTGAGAATTCATTTAATTTTAAATGGCAGCTCATATTTCCAGAATACTCAAGAATGAGGCCGAGGAACAGAAAGCACCCGCAAACAAGAGGACGTGCTCTTCACCTCGCTATTCTTCCCACCAGCACTGCTGGGAAGAGTGAGAAGGAGACACCACCACAAACGACTGCCAAAACAGCGAGTGCAGCTGGCGATCTCCTCGCATCCAGGACGTTTCCTGCACTCAGCAGCAATCCTGAGGTCTTCTCTCTATTTCTTCTCCTTTTTCTGCTCCCCAGCTGGAAACACAGCCAAACCCCAGAAGAAGGAGCTTCTCAACAGCGTGCTCCTCAAACCCAACGAGAAGTCCCCCGGCGCCAGGCAGCAGAAAGGAGAGAGGACGGCAGCCACGGTCAGAGCGCACAGGACCGCAGCAACGGCAGCGAGGCAGGGCACGAGCGTGGTCCTGCCACCCGGTTCTGGGCAAAAGCAGACCAAAACCAGCTCCCCAGGACGTTCAAGTATGCTGCAGATAAGAGAAAATACTCTGCTAGCCAAATCCTAGCTGAAAGCCTGAGAAAATGTAGCGTGATGTACCACGAACGACATAAGAGACACCCCAAGTCTGGTTTTGCCATAAGGCACCTTTGCAAAAAGACGTTCTCCCTGCAAGTGCTGGATCCACAGAAGCTCCCGAGGGCCATCAGCATGCTCAGCTGCCTGCTGCCCTCCCTGCCACGGGCCGGGCGAGCGACGTGCCGGCCACGGCCTGCCACTGTCCCCCTCACTGCCAGGGCTGCGATCACACCCCGGTGCCGTCTCCCCCAAGCCCAGCTCACTCTCCGACCCATGGCCAAGCCCTGATGGTCACACACTTGCTCCGCAGAACGTGGTGCAGAAGAACAGGGACATGGTCGTGGGACAGAGTGCGCTGGCAGCCCAGGAGCACCCCAAGCTGATGGCTTGGAGTGGAGGAAAAACCCAGGGAAATGAAAAACCAGCTTAGGGCCCGGTGGCCAGACACTAACGAGTGAGTGCAGGCGCAGTTCTCCCTTATTTTTGTACAGATTATTAAAGCTTCTGATTTTTCTCCGGGGAGAAAGGAAAATAGTATTGATTCGCTATATAAAGCAAGGTCTACTTTATGTTGTTTTGGCATTTAAAAATCTCTTCGCTAAAAAAAGACTTAGCCGAAGGAGAATCCGTGCATAACCTTTTCCCAGGACTATTTGTACGATATGGACCTCAGACCAAGTTCTTGACACCAAGGATCATCTTTTATTCCGCACATGTACAGCGCTCAGCAGAACAGGGCTCAGTTTTATTGTGAACTGTTAAAGCTACTACAATATAGTAACTACAGAATATAATAATGCCTTTGAAATCTCCAAGAGAAGTTGGTAGACTTTTCTGCTCCATTTATCCAGAAGAGCAGAGAAAGCATTCAAAACTAGCAACCTTATGGTTTTCACATCATCTTGTTTCATATACTCTGGAGTCTGGAAATGATTTGGACTGTAATATCATAATAAAAACGAGAGACTACATCTCCTCGCGGCTCTGCACCAGCTCTCTCTGCAAGCAAACAGATAACGAACAGCTGGAATCGCAGCTCTCCCCCGTCCGCTCCAACGGGAAGTTGGCAAAAAGGCTCTGCAATTTCCTCTGGCTCCAGAAGAGCAGCAGACGATGGTCTTTCTCCTCCCCTGGAACGGATGGGAGCCAAAACCGGGTTTCAGTGCGCACAGCACCTACCGCGGAGGCTGATGCTGGCATAGGGGTTGCTCAGCGCTTTGCCGAAAGGCCTGGCTTAACCTTCAGACCGTGAGCTCCGTATTTAAAAGAAAGCTATAGAATAAAGGTGTTTCCTGGCAGGACTGCTCAGATAGTGCAAGGCTGAGTTTTTTATGGCGGTTTTTAAGAGCAGTGCCTTGTCACTGCTGAACATCTCCAGAAGGTGTGCCGCCTTCTACCACGGGTCAAGAGAACGAAAGCTTTGCAAGAAGAGGTGGTGCTTGATAGGAATCCATTGATTTATTTCCCTGTAGAATACAAAGCCAATTCACCAACATACAGGCTGCGAGCTTCTATGGCAGAAAGACAAAAAAAAGAAAAACTTCACCCTAATTTCACTCAGGTAGAAATGCTAACAAGTATTCCTGGGAATTTGACAGCATTAATAAAGATAAAGAAAGAACATAACTAATGCACAGGTCTTCTACCAGCCCTCCTTCCCTCTCTTTCCTCCTCCCCTTTTTCCTTCCTAAGTTGCATAGCAGCGTTCCTTCCACAAACTACTTAGTCATTAAAAATTCAACTTAAAATGCCAGCTGTCTTTAAAACAGTTTTCTGAGGCTTCAAAGCCATACTTTGGTCTGACTAAACCACACATACATTTCAAAATTAAGGCAAAAGTAGTCCCAAAACATCCAGAACAAGAAAAGAAGAGCAGACTAGTTAGATTATGTAGAATTTCCCCCCACCATGTGAAATTCCTCTCTTCAATGTTATGCTTCCTTGGAAGTTTTCTGAACACCCTATTGTATACATTAATATTTTATCATCTCTAATGTCAAGAAAGACAGGAAAAAAGGTAATTGTATATTAGAGACATCCATCCAACATTTATATTAATTACTCGTAGCCAGTCTTTAGCGATGACCAAGCAGGAACCAGGGCACCTGCCGTATTAATGTCCTCCCCCTCCGTGCTCCCTAGGGAAGGGACTTGCTCCTGGCTGCACGGCCACCAGTGGCCAACGGCCAACAGCGAGCAACAGGACAGCCGAAGCAGTCATCTGCGCTATGCTTTACTTATGGAAAGCTTGTCTTGAAAAAAACCCTTAATTTTTATTTTTATACAGGAAAATAAGACAAGCATTTTCATCTAAAAATGCAAGAAACTTTGGACAGAAATGTGCATCTCGCTCTGTCAGTACGAGCAAACCACCAGGCTCTGGCGTCCACCGAGCCGACCGGGGTCTTCGGGAGGTTCTTATCCCAGTCGTATCTCTTTTATGACTTCTTATATGTTTGCATGCGAAATACAGGGAAAAAATGGTTTTAACAGAGGGGGAGAAAATCCGAACCACCACCTGTTTCAGTTTAGCAGGCTTCTTCCAAACCATTTGCCAAGAGCTGGAAGTGGCCAACCCGCTTCCAAAACAAACACGTAAGCAGCAAATTGGCTGCAGGATCATTCTGTATAGCCGAGCTGTTACGAAACCCAGAGAAACACCATGTTTCAGGACACGCCACCATGGTGGGTCGCCATGTTCCAAATTGGTATCAATTTACTTAATGATTTATTTTGTTTCTGAGGTATTTTTTGCCTCAACTCGTCCTTAACAAAACTGGACTGAAACATTACAAGACGGACCTTGAATTGTCATTTAAAGTAAGGAGAATATACTACACTGGCTCTGCTGGCAGTTTCCTTAGGATAAAGGTAAATGTAGGAAAGTATTATGACAATGTCATATAGGCACCTGCAGCTCTTAAATATAACAGCTTGGTTGAACACGACACACCGTGCCAGGTTGCACGGCATGTGACCGGACACACTCGAACGCTGTATCCCTGGAGGACCACGCCACCCTCCAGCGGTCAGCCTGCCAGGAGGTCTGCACACATTGCTACGCGTGCTGAGCCCTAACGAAGATTCTCCTTTATCTTAAGTTTAAAAGACAAAATAAAAAAGCCCCCAGACTAACAAGAATAAAAATTGTACCTCCTGATGCCCTTAGAGTGCAGTTAGCCGCTGGTATATACGTGTAGACTCAGGTAAATGCATTAGTATATGACTATAGCAACTACAACAGTTCCACTCAGGTAACAGCAAGGATAAAGACAAGAGAAAAACCAACCCCCCCCCCCCCCCAATAAAAACCTATGGAATGTATATTTTCACATACAACTTCCCAATCTTCTAATCTATCATGTTAATCCTGGTCTTTTGCAGGCTGCCACTCAGCAGCTACACCGTACTTTGACACTGTGGTGCACGCTGCACTGATGATCATCAGGTTTGCAATATCCTACTGTCTTCAGATATGCAGAAAACAATGATCTCTGGACATTCAGCCACATCCTTTTTTATGTTTTCTTTTTAAATATGTCCATAATTTCTCTCACTGTACTCCCTGAACAAAGAGCATAAGTACTTTTATTCACAACCGACCATTAGTATATCAAATTATAAAAATATTGATCCTAATTAAGAGGCTTTTGGATCCTTGTATGACCGACCTGAGTGCTGTGAAAGTAATCCTGAGCTGTTCTCGTCATGCTGCAGATGGCACAAAATCTCACTAAAACCCTCTCTTAGCCTGCCTTCACTCCAGAGAGCCTTTATATACTCCCTAGCGTGCCCCCGGCTTTCCACCCCCAAAGCAATGCTCACCCTTTCCCCAGAAGAGGTCAATGTCATGACGCCTAATGGGGACAGATGAGGAAAGAAGGGAAGAGTGCAGAGGAGGAGGTGAGAAAACAAGAACCAGAAACAACTTCTGCAGAAGGTGAGTGGTTAGACATCCGAGCTGCGAGGAAGGGGGAGACAGAAATTATCTCTGCCTCTGAAGCAAAATATTGACGTGCCTTTGCCTTGGCTGTTTCTAAAGCTCCGCTGCTCTCCAGCGCCAAACTCTCCAGACCCCACATTTTCATGACAAGTAGCCAGATTTACAACCAGGAAAAAGAGACTGAATTTCCTGGCAGAAATAGATACTAAATCTTAATTAAACTTGCAATAGAAAGCATTGCAGTTTGTCCCTGGAAATCTGCAAGTATTTTTATAGGCTAGTACAGTACTCAGCTTCCCTGCTTTGGAGAGTACCTCCGGGCTGGGGTGAAGGCGATGGGAAGAGCTACCAGTGTGACAGCCCAGTGTTTTTTCTCACATGTATTTTGATGCTCCTTTGGCCATTTGACTTCTTAGAAGTTTGTGCCTGGAACAGGTCCAAAAAGTATCAAAATTATCCTATGTCCATTAAGGATTAGAAAGACTCCGACAGGTATGCTTTAATAAAGGCGAGCGGAGAGAGAGGGAAGAAACACAACAGCAGCCCCCCCCTTCCCTTACTCAGTATCTTATACGTCAACATTAAAAGTGTTCTCTCAAAATTCTGTCCAAAACAAAAATTGCAAAAGATTATAGAAATCTCCCCGGAACAGTAAGTACAGTAGAGAGATCTGGACCCCCAGGGCCAAACGAAGTTCAACGTCAGGGCGGCCAAACCTCCGCTGTTGCTCTGCTCCGTAATTGAAGCCCAACCTAAACAAGTGTTTTGCGAATGCAGGTAAAGCCTCCATGCGGCTGTCATGCTAATCTCCTTGTTAAGGGAGAAAGACCAGAGGCCTGCTGCCGTAGCAGGCTGGAACTATAAAGAACAGGCTTTGACATGACCCTGTAGTCCTGCTAGGCTGCAAGAATGCGTGATGCAATCTGACAGCAATTTAGACAAGGTTCTCTTGGAGACTGCAGACCGATTTAACGTCAAGCAAAAATAAGAAGGTGGGTGGACTCCTGAATGGCTTTTACCCTCATAGTAGGAAAAAAAAGTAGGGCTTTTTAACATCAGGCTTATGGAAAAGGATCTTACAGAAGAATCTGGCCATGGGCGGAGGGGAAAACATTTTTGGGAATATTGCCTGGTAGAATTGCAGTAGACTTCTGTCATCACCTCAGGGAAGAGCTTAGGCTGTAGCCATCCTCCCCCTGTGATTCATTTTAGAAGCAGAGCAGTTTTCACTGCATCAGACAAGACCATGGTCTCTAAGTGGTTTGAGACCACTGAGAAAAAAAAGGGTCCTCAGGTCATTTTCCATGTGAGATGTCACACTTAACAGACGCCGCTGCAGCCAGAAGCCTTCACATACCCGTCCCGCATGCGAACGCTTGCCCTCCTTCCACCCGTTTCGCTGGATACTGCCGCTCAGACCGGCTCACCTAACTAACAAGTTACCGTAGATACGGGATGTCTCCCGGCAGCGAGCGTCAGCGATTAAACTCTGCCTTAGGCATTGATCAGCTGGGACACACCAGGTGGGTCAAGCATCTGCAAGGCTTAAGGTCATTAGCACAGTTAATTTTGAGGAGTTCCTAGATCCGCCGCAGTCTGAGCCCGACAGGGGATTCGAAGACCAGGAGGTAGCTGCAACCGCGAGCGGGGCGAGCACGAGCCAGCGGCTGCCGGGTGCTGAGCCGGGGAGCTGCCGTCGCGGCGGAGCGGGCACGAGCGTGGCCCCTCGCCGGTCGCGTCGGTATCGGTGCGGAAGAGAGATCTGCTGAACTGGAATTTAGCTCTAGTAATGCAATTAATTAAAGACATCACTGGGGGACGGGCAAGTGTCACCATTTGTTTTGCATCCCAGAATAAATTTTAAAATTAGCAATAAAACTCACTGCAGATTTTCTGGGACCTGAAAACTAACTCTTCTGTCATTAAATAGGGAGAAGAATCACTTAAAAGGCTATGTACTTTATATCTTTTCAGTGGCATTTTCGTAGTTTATTTAGCAAATGATTGAAGACAACCCAACAAGCAAGTCTCATGCATACGAAGTCAAGAGAAATGAGGTCTGTATAAAAAGTTGCCTTGCCTGAAGAGCAAAGGCTGATTTGTCTTACTGTTTTTCTTATATCTAGCTATCTCTGCAGCAGCACTGATCTGCTTCTCTGATTCTCCAACTCATTGTTTTGCTTAAAGAAATATAGCTGGAGTGTTACCTTTCAAACAGAAGAAATCAGTAATAATTAGAACACAAAAGTCAACATGAAAAGAAGACTCAGTCATGCAGCATTACTCTCTAAATACTGTACACACATTTAGCTGGCATTTTTACTGAAGCCTTCACTGTGAAAGTAAGTAAAAATGCATTTTATCAGCACCTAAATGTAATTTAAATAGTCTTTCTTTGATAGATGAAGGCTAAAGCCACCCCAAAACTGCAGATGAATTATCTGGTCTCTAATGATTCCAAAACAATTACAGGATGCAGAGCAATCTCGTTAAATTTTATTCAAAAGCTTACTACACTTGTGTTTTCTCTTATTTTTCTATCAATGAAACCCAGGAGGGTTAAGAACAATTCATTATGTATGAGACCCAACTTACAGTGCTTGACTGTTGATTAATAGGAAAGTTTGCTGTATGTACATTTGCAACATTAGATGCATACAATATGCTAACTTATTCTTTCACTGAAGCTAATTATTTACAAAAATGACTACTTGAGACTACAATTTATTAAATGCATGCATCCAGTCTCAGTTTGGCCCCAAAAGACAGTCTGGAATGAAGATCTTTTACTTGATGTGACAACTTCTAGAAACAGTGTTATTAATATTGCAAATGTGGCAAATAAAGAGTTCAAATAGCCGTATGTCTGTGTTGCTTTTTTTTCACAACTGAATCAATGAACAAAGCAGCTTTCTAAGTTTAAAATGCATGCAAGAAGCACATTCTTACATAGTTTAATTTAGCTTCTTTGAAATGAAATGCCTGTACGTTAGTAGTAACAGATTAAAAAAAGGATGAGACTGCAATAAACAGCGAGAAACCCCCACTTCTTGTTGAACTACCGCCATCACAGCTCCTTTTAAGACCTATTCAGAAGAAATCAACACATCTAAGGAAGAGCATAAGAACGCAGAATTTTGCAAGATTTACTCCTTGTCATGCAGCATTTTTCCCATTCTGCCTTTATCTGTTACCGAGGATTGAAAATCTTATGGACCTGTTTTGCTGGAAGTTCTGCATTAAAACCGTACCTCTCCTTTACCCCGAAAATGAAACATGAACATCTGCACCAAAAAAGTGGGTATCAAATAGAGACTTCCAATACAGATGCATCTCTTGAGGAAAACACGTCGGTATCAACACGGACTAGTCTTTTTTTGGCTTTTGCAATTAACGATGTTGAGTTCAGGTACCGAGCGGAGGTTGCTACGAAACTGGTGTGTGCAGCCCATCGCTGCTGCCAGCCGTGATGCTGGCGAAGATGCTGCCTGATTATTCTGTACTACTAGTGTGCACCAGCAAACACTGTAAAGAAGGGAGTGAGGCTCCTGTCTTCACATGCCAAGATAAGGAAAATCAATGTCAATGCCCGAAAGACTCAAGTGATAGCACAGAAGGTCATTAAATGCTACTCGCTGCCCTGTGCCATTAAAGTTTTGATTGGAATCCTATACAAAGAGACACAGATTTGAGGCGAGATCTTGCCCTGGGACACGGTATTGTGAGACCGCGGAGGAAACAACACAATCAGCGAGAGGCAGATGTTTCTACGACCACAAGGAAGGGGAAAACAACAGTGTGTGTGGTCTTGGCTTATTTCTCTTGAATATATTTATCGTGTTTTCAGGGAAGTGTACCTGATTATGGACAGAGATCTCTGTTAAGAGAATGGTAAGGGGCAAAGCCAGCCGCTAAAAGGTTATGGCTCTTCATCCATCTCAATCTCCTACGAGGAGCCCCAGCCTCCAAAGCCCTCCAGAGGGTCTCCTTCATTGCCCAGCCAACGCCAACCTCCTTCCTTCTCCCTAACACTGTCCAGACTCAATTTTCCACCCTTTTTCTACCCTGGCCACCACCCACCCTCCTGCCCATCACCCTTAGCCATGGGTCAGGCAGTCTCAGGGCTTCTTTTTTTTCATCTGACCTCGCTCCAGTGGATTTCAGGTTCCACCTCTGCATTGGTCACTAACTCAAACACTGGTTTCTTTCCTTCCCAACTAAATTTTTTCCAGACTGATTCTTGTTCTCTCCATATTTCATTCTGGATGTTTCTGCTTCATACGTGCTGGCAGAAGTCATCCAGACCGCGCAAGGAAGAGGCAGTCAGCAGCACCCTCCAGCTGTGTCGTTTTGGGGCTCTGCACGGGAAGCGGCACCGTCACCCCCGGCCGACGGCTTGACTCACCGTTCGGGTGGTCTGTCTCGAAAGCAGCTGCATTTCTCCCCCAAGGGCCTGCTTTCACTCCCGACATATGCAGAAGGAACGACTGGGAAACCAGGACTTGGGAATAAAATGGACAGTAAATCAAACTGATGGTGTAACACATCCAGTGGTGACCTAGAGCTGCCTGAAAAATAGTAACTGCAGGGAGAAACACTGCTCTACTCTGTCCTTTCTAAAAATATACCATCAGCAAAGAATTAAGCTATTAATGATTAAAGACTTTTCAAAGGCCTACAGCATGGCTATGTTTGGAGAACAAAAATATTCCTGATATCAGAGTAGTCTCTTCATAAATATTTCTGTTCCAAATCAGTAGGTTTTGCAGCAGAACAACTGGAAGATTTGTCTAAAAAAAGAAGAAAGCCTGAACTTCTCTGTGTCTTCTACTTGGGAGGAACCAACCTATTCTAGACTGAGAATGGAGGAAAGCAAACGCACACCCAAAAGACCCTCAACCAACAAGAAGTAAGTACACATTTCACGAGAGATGTTTTAAATCAAAAAGCTACAACTCAGCAGTTAAAAATGACAGCACTTTCCCACCAAAGATGTTGGGCAACATTAAACATAGGTGGTATCATCAGTTCTATCTAGAACTAGGTTAAAAGAAGGTAAGGATGGCAGGAAAGGGAGCAAAGCCCTCAAGGCCAGCTCCCCCAACCCCCCCACGTTACTATGAGGCTTCAAACACCAGCGCAAAGAAATGGTGCTTTTTTCGCCAGTTATGAACACTTGGAAACCACAGAAACACTCGGAGTCACTGCAGTTTAGCATCAGATGAAATAAAGGCAATTGTGCAGCGATCAAAATCTGTGGCTCCTAACAGCCATTCGAAGTTTAATGCATTTTCTTCTGAGTGACTTGTGCAGGAATAACTAAAGTCAGCAATGAAACGAAGACCCGAAATCAAGTTTCCAGCTTCTAATCGTGTGTGCACGTAGCTATATTATACTTCAAGTCTATCTATAAGATCATAGCTAGTGGAGATGCCGGCCAACATGTGCCTCGGCGTCTGCCTTGGGCAGCTCTGCGGGCTTCCAGCCCCTCCTGCTTGCACAGAGCTAATCGAGCCCTCCAAGCTGGGTCGCCGGCATGAGCGAGCCAAGGTGGCCGCGTGTCCGACCCATGGAAATGATTTAGTCTAGCACTCTGAAGAATTAACCTTTCTTGCTTCACACACTGCTACGCGCTTTTATTTGTTTTACTTTCCTCCAAGTCTTCACGGGGCAAAGTGAAGCATGTTGCAGAGAGAAAAATACTCAGTTTCGCATTAGATTTCCTAGAGCTTCATGGCTTGTTCCACTTCTATCTGAGCAGGAACTTATGCATGGTCTTTGAACTACGGAAGTTTGTTAAAAACATTCTAAGCGAAGAAGAAAGGCAGATTTTCTCTAACAATATGTAAGAGACCTGCGAGGATTAAGACTTCATCAAGCATTTTGTTAACAGTGATTAACAACACAGACACTATCATTTTTACAATATAAAGGGCAGGATAAATAAAACAAAACATTGGACTTTAAAAACATGAAGTGTTAAGAATTTGCCTGCTGAAAAGAAAATATTTGGAGTAGCGGAGGTGTGAAAAGGAGCCCTTCACCGAAACAGAGAACAGCACGCGAGAACGCTGCTAACGCGAACGAAGGACAACCCTGACGCAGTGCTAGCAGGTAAACCGGCCACTAAGTCCGAGCTCCTCCTACGGAGACCTGCTCTCCGCAGGAGATCGAGGCCTTCGAAATGCAGGAAAACATCCTACATCACACAAGTGAGAACTTGGAAACCTTGGATGAAGATGCTTTTCAGCATCTGCCTGATGGAGAGCACAGTTAGCAAATATACTCTCTCTCTCTGAAGCTTTTCCACAGGGTTTTGAGATTTTCTCCCACCTCCCACCTCCGTTGGGACCTTCCTGCTATGGGTTTGCAGGACTTCTCCTCGCCATTACCACCCGGCGAGGACTGCCGTGCCGGGACCCCAACGCCGATGCCTGGCTGGCCGGCGTGACCTGGCCCACGGCCTCCGGACGACGTTCCTTCTCCCGCCTAACTAAGCAGCCCCCAATCGCCGGATTGGAAAAACAGTAGGGCGCATCAATAAAACCAATAAAAATGCTGTTTCAAAAAAGCCGTGGTTATAATTAACTGAAATAAGAGTCTATAAACTCCTGCTTCAAAGCTCCCCTGGCACCCAGCGGCAGGAGACACGCTGGTGGGTGCCCAAGGCCGGGGCAAGGGACGACAAAAACCCCCCAGCTACAGAAGTCTGTGTTTGGAAGACTTTTGGATGCATACTACTCCTTTTTTTTTTTTTTTTCCCCCCCCGAAGTGGTGAACCGTGCCTGGAGATTGCTGTCCTCTGGGCTTTAGGTGCATCTGCATTACAATCCCATTAACTTGTGTGCCACCCTCATTAATAAATAAACTTCCCACTTAAGTGCCTTTCTTGTAAATTGGTTTGTTCTGTTCCATATAAATAATACAAATTTCTCTTATCGAGTGCGACAGGTTTCTCCTTTACCTCCGCACAGCTTGTGATATGAGACAACACAGGGATTTAGCCTCGGAAGCCGTTTACGCAGGACCCTCCCTCCGCACCCCTTCCCATCCCTCTCTACTCACTGCGGCAGCTGGACCACGTCACATACTTAGCATAGCATCAAATAATGCCTTTAATAACTGACATAAGTACGGTGACCATATGTCAAAAGTAGAAGAAAAAAAAATCAGGAACTATTAAACGGATAGTTATTGTAATTGTGTTTTAAAGCACTGAGGTCATATGTAATTTTGAATCCAAGCTCTTAAAATGTGTTTTCTGGCAAGGACAGAATAATAAAACCCTTAAGTGCAGAAAAAATGAACATTATTATTGTAAATCTCTTTTCCAGATTACTAGTACTGCAATAAACAAACTGAATAAAACTTTGTTTTAATCAGAAATCCCGTCACTGGCTTTGAAAATCGCAGCTTGCCGTTAAAGGATGATGCAAATCAGTTCTCTTCCCTCGTGCAAGTGGTCCGTCGTCCCCGTGCCCAGGCCCCGCTCACTGTGCCGGGGCCCCCGAAATCCCCACGCTCTGCCCGGGTTGTGCCTCTAAAATCAGAGCTGGTGCTGCTGCACGAGGCTTCAGCCCGCGTGGATCTTGTGCAGTTGAGCCTGAATCTCCTTTTAAGGGGAAACCAACATTTGAAACCAGGGAAGACGGAGAAATTAAGCATGCAAAACAAAAAATTGCAAAAAATTGAGACCACTCCCAAATTTAGGGAAGGCAGGCGGTGGTGGTCTGTGCATCATCCAGCACATGGCATGGAAAACACCTAATGAGAGAGCACTGCCTGCGCGTGTTTGTCGTCCCCAGGACCTCAGGTGGCGGTCAGTAGCTTTGC
>NC_088103.1:47824403-47831903 GCF_036370855.1 Dromaius novaehollandiae | reverse complement strand
AGTAAAAATGAATCTCTCTCCCCGTAACACATACAACCCTACGAAGCCTTAACCCACTGAAATATTCTTCTGCTTTAAGGAGATGTTTAGTGGGTCAATGTTACCCTCAGCAAGGAAATTATTATACTATTTATGCTCGGTACTTGGGCAGTTTATTTTACAGTTATAGTATTTGTTAAAGTAGCAATACACAATTAAATGTATTTTCATTGGGGAGGAGGAGAACGGTATGCTGCTAAACACACAAATTCAGCTTTAGGAGTTTTTTCCTCTCGCTGTCTCGCATACAGAGGAATTTCGCTGTAGTCGGCATATTGATGAGGATGCAAATGAACGACGCTGAACTTTGCTGAAGGTCTGCGCGAGGACTGCGCACTTGCTGAGATACTCTTTAAAACGAAGCTCTCCTTGACCAGAAGGTCCAATTTGTGTTTGTTATTCGCTATCACTAGATATTCTCACGAGACGACCAGGCTTCTCCTCTAATTATCCCCACGGTTCCTGCAATCCTCCGCCGCAACCGCCGCCGCGTTTCCCTGCGAAGGCGAGAGCCGGTCGCACGTGGCTGCCGCGGAGCCCGGCCAAGCAGCTGCTCCCGCGCTCGGCATATGCTCCTGACGCCGGATTTCCCAAATATCAGGACATATGGCCAGGGGACACGCCAAGATCGTCGTCCTGGCTAGAAGCGGGTTCTGCGCATCATCTGCCGCCGAAGTAAGGGAGCAGCAGAGCCCGGCCACCGGCCGCAGAGGGTAACGGCTTCGGGGACTCGGCGTTCCCAAGTCCTGTCCGTAAAACAGAGATAGTCCACCCTCACCCTGAGAAGGTATGCAAAAGGGAGCTCATTTTTACATAACTAATGTGCAGGTCGATACACAAATAAAGCAAGCGGACCAGCTACTACGGCAGTGAACATCCTACGGCAAAACTGCGTTCGACTTCGCCATAAAAGCTGGGGACGAGAGCTCACAGGATAAAAAAAGAGCGTATAGGCCAACGCTTGTTTGCACAAACCGAAGAGCATCACTTGCTCCAAAATACCAAGAACGACAAAGTCCCGCAGAAGTCTTCATTAACATAAAATGATGATGATCTATAAAGAAACCGCCCTTAAAAACTATCATCATTTGGAGAATATATTAAGGTGAGGGCCATGAACTTCCCAAAGACTCCAGAAGTTACAAGTCTATTTATGATTGTGGAAAGGTTACTGTGTGCATATTTCTTAGATATTTCACGTTCGTGCAGTCTTCCGAATGGGAAGTTTAAAAATCAGCATAACCTTTTACACAAGCGCTATGACTCCATTAAAAACGCACTGGAAACATTTGCAAAGCGGAGGTGTAGAGGGCACGCACAATTAACGACGACCCTGAAAGAAGTCGCTTTCCGTATCTCTGCAGAACCAAACAAGTCGCCTTCCCCTCCCAGTCTGGCCCAGGATAAGCCGGGCTTTCACGGCAAACCACTAAGAAAGCCCAAGGTGTGATGGATGCCCAGGAATGGCCCTGGAGCGGTGATGCCACGACTGCCGTACCGACACCAAAGCTTCTTGAGATGGCATTAGTCTCACGGGAACTGGAAAACATCAAGTGGAAATTACTAAAATACGTGTCAGAACGGAATGAGGTTTTATTTCTGCAGAATTTGGAAAAGATGCTTTACTCCCTCAGTTTAGGCAAGTGAATATAAATGCGTCTGAATACCCCGTTCTGACCACGAGAGAGAGAGGGAGAAGAAACGAAAACTAATCAGGCCTAATCCCGTTAGGGAGCCGGCACCGCAAGCTCGACATAAACCCTTCAGTCCCAAAAACGGGTTGTGGAAAGTGAATTGTGAGGAGCAAAAAAATAAAGCAGATCAAGTAAATTCCAGTCTCCGGCAACATAAATAAAAATAATTTAGAGACAGAGAATAATAAACTCTGGAGGATTTTCCACGCTTTGCCCTGCCTGCTGCAGGACACCAAGTAGGTGCTTTTAAATAAAGTTAACAGAAGGCGCTTCAAAATATTTCTAACTAACTAATTAAATAAATAATACTGTAAAAATGCCTGGCACAAAATGAAAACAAAGTCTGACATCGAAATCCCCTCCTAAATAACACTTCGCCCTAAAAAACCCTGGGCGTCCTCGCTGGCCATATGTGCTCCCAGCTCTCTTCAAAGCGGCAGGTTTAACATAAAATTTTAGAAGCAACTTGAAATTTCCCTGTTTCTGTTTATGTAAGTTGGACCATTAACATCATTGAACGTAACTTTTTAGGTTTAATAGTCCACCAAATCAACACTCACCCCAGCGAGGAGGGCTGCCCTGCGAGATGGGGCAAGGTAGAAAATGTGAAGGTTTCGGGAATTCTGCAAAACGTGTCTGCAAAACATTTCGACCATAACTCAGCTCGCTATGTATTGCATGGAAATAAGAAATTAATTAGATCTGAAATTCACCAGTGACCCTTCTCAGAAACGTCTTCTTCTACAACACAAACCCAAAAAACCAAAACATCCAACCGCGTGCTTTTCACAAGGACTTCCACTTCTTTTCCGGGAGAAAAGAAGGTCTCAAATCCCCGCAGGATGTTATAACCGGGAAGCGGCTGGGGTGCATCTACACATATGCATGCACTTAATGCAAAAACCAGAGGCTTTATAGCTAGACATACAGAACTACGACAAGCATTATATAGAAAAAAAGATGAAAACTACTTCACGTTTCTTTTCTATGGATGGTTAACAGAAACCTCAAGTCACTTAAGAACATATTGAACTAGAGTGTTGAATACGTGCCTGTAGCGGCAGCGGACGAGGAAAACGTTAACACTTCCAGTTTTATTCCGCAGCAAATAAGCATCATTAGTTCTGCAGCAGTTGTCATAAACTTAGCTTGTGGGCTATTTAAGCCAGCTATTCTAGATAGAAATTTAGTTTTGGTATTTATTGTACTGCTCTGAATGCACTGCATTATTCATATGTGAGACCCTTCTCACACTTGCATGACAAATAAAATTTTCCATTTAAAGTCAAGAATTTTCCATTTCAAGGAAAAGTAAATTCGTAAAAACTGTTTTAGTTTAAAAATAAACAAATTGTTTCATGTTTTTATAATTAAAAGCATGCAAATTGAGTATTTTTTTCAGCTGTGAAAAAATAAAACTTGTGCTCAGACCGACCGGATTTAAAGTAGTTATGATACCTTGCTGAAATGAAATCATGAAAACTTTGGTTGTTTATATTTAACTTGAAAACGTTTCATCTTGCACATGGATTTGCAATAAAAACACTCAATTAAAATCGTTTTCAGCCCTCACCCAGGAGCGCAGACCTCGGCTAACCCCCTCCCTCTCCCCGGTGCATCCCCAACAACTGCTGCTTTCCAGCCGCGACGAGATGGGTCCACGAGCCGCCGTCCTCGGGACGGGAGCACCAATACCTGCACAAACCTTTCCTGCAGAGAACTGAACCATTGCAGATACTCGTAGACAAATGTGGCTTCAGTAAATTAAACCCATGAAGACCAAGAAAACTGGGAAAGGTCTAAAAACACTGCATCTGTCTCCTGACCAGAAGCTTCCAGATGGGTATTTTGGATATCAGCATCTCAACCAGGTCCCAAATCTGGACAAAAATAAACAGCTCGGCTCTGCGCCCAGTCCCTCCGTATAAAATAATAATGGAGCAGACTCTTCCCATGCTTTCTCTGAAGCAAAAATGTGTATTTACCAGCCACGGCCTTTCGTTAACCCTAAAGGTGCCACCTTTCTGCCTGGTGTCTGTCAGTATAAGCGTTTCTTTTTTAAGGCATTTAAAAACAAAAATATCAAGACCTGTGTAATTAGGGAAAGCAAAAAGAAGTGGAAGTGTACAATCTGCATACTGTACACACATTCAAAACTGTACATAAACTGAACACCATTTGCTCTGAAAAGGTCTTTTTCTTCGCTCTGAGCATGCAATACCTTGTGTCACTTGTGCAATCAGATATTTCTGCTGTTCCTGATTGAGCATAAACCCATATTTGGTAATTGCTACTTTGAACATGCTAATACTGAAACCTATTTCTTCTTTATGTTCTAACATTTTTCTGTATTAAGTGTGAATTTTTATAGCATTTTTCCCCAACAAGACATCTTGCTTGTAAATAACACAACATTAAGTGTCATGATATAATTGATTTTCTAATGAGGTTTTCAAAAAGGATTATATTTTTGCTTGTCAGAAAATCTTTACAACAGAAATGAGCCCTTCCATATTTATTCCTTATAAACCGAACTTTTTATTCCTACAGTGAAGTTGAGATGGGCTAAATCATGTGGACTGCCATAAAACAAAGTGTTGTATCCGATACTTTTATGGTGCTCCACATTTGTACGTTGTGCTGTGGACCAGGATGCAAAGCGAGCCTTAGCGCTGCGCGTGCCGAGCACAACCCCAGCCTGTCCTGCCCAGTTCGGCCACATTGGACGTAGCAGGTGGAAGAGGTAGATACCAACCCAAAAAGGTTGCAGTCCATTCCTCTGCAAATCAAATTTATGAACTGCTAAAATTAACTCTGTACCGCACACGAGCTGACTTACTAGTTCCGTTAATCAGGAAAATGTCGGGGAGGATGCCCGACGACGACACATCCCTAGTATAAGTACTGCTTGATAGTCTTCCTATATTTTCGTCTCAACTGCTTGATTCCTTTACTTTGCCAGGATAGTAAAGAAACAACTAGTGCATGCATCCTTGCAAAAAATGAATGATTAAACTACATGGAAGAGGAAATGGTGCTTAGCTAGTACTAATGGCAATTTTAATTTCTAAGGCCAAACTATATAAAGTAATAGTTCAAGAAGTGTTTACCGGCAAATTCTCTCTGGAAAAAGAAAATACCAACTCTACACGGTCAAATGCTCTCTCTGCACCCATTAAAATACTGCGTTTCTCACTGTAGCATGTACACTGTAAGAAACAGCATCTAAATGATTACTGAAAATTTCCCTGGATTCCCCAGGAGCTGCTGCCCGTTCAGCAAAGCCGGCCCTGCTCTGAGCAGGAGGCTGCGCTCGAGGCTTCCTGAGGCCCGTTCCCACCTGCATCATCCTACGATCCCACAATGGCTTTAGATACCAGAAGGAAAACTTCTGGGCTATCCAAAACCAAAAACTGCATACCTTCTTCTGAGGATTTTCACACACATCATCCACTATTTGAAATGATCTATCTGCCTTATGAAAAGAAAGCTTGTGCTTTCTGCAATTCCAGGTTTCACCCTCTTTTGGAGAGCTGGAAAGGATGCAGGATGACATATATATAGGAAGGTGAGTAAAATTTTAAAAAATTGCTTCTAAAATACTCTAATGAAGCAGCGCACTTTGTATTAGCTTGCTTCTGGATGCTTAAGATGGTCTTAGCATTCATCGCAAACTGAAAATACAATTTATAGCTCTGAATTACTGTAGGGCAGTTTCCCTGGTAGCTCCCCCTTTAACATTTCTTGGCGATGCATTATTTATGAAGACAGGCAGAGGCACACTTAAGCTTGTATCTGCAATTTAGCATGGGATTTATAAAAGGACCAGAGAGGACAAAGGCGGGCCGGACGAACCGAACGGCACGGGAAGGTCTGGTTAGGTGACTAACCTGCCACGAGCAGTTGTCGGCAGAGAGAAGCCAGATGAGCTCGAGAACTACGGAAGAGGCAGCAGTTCGGGAGAAAGGACAGCAAAATTCCTGCACAAGTACAAAAAAGTAGTGCCACAAGTATCAGACCTAATTTCTTACAGAGAGGTGTCTCCTCATCCATTAGATGCGATGTGGAAGGAGCTGCAGCTGCACCTTCCCCCGGACGGAGCATCTGCAGAGCCCGTGGCTCGGCTGCGGAGGTCCTCTGAGGACCCACAGACAGCTCCGTCACGATGGTGTGTCACCAGAACAAGCAGACAGGCACCTGCCAAGGAGATACGGCTTTCGCCTTAAAACACAGGGAGCTCCAGAAGACAGAGCCTCCAACGAGCCGCTGCCCGAGGGCGGCCGGAGGGGTCTGCGGTGCTCAGGAGAGCACAGCCAACGCGACCACGAAGGGCTTCGGACGCGCCGCTCTGCACACGAGCACGGCAGCAGCACCCGAGCAAAGCAGTACGGATGCAGGATCAGCATCCTGGGATCAGGTAGCGTCCCCAGCTCCTGGCTCCCGGCGGCTGCACCTAAAACCAGAGGGCCCCGGCGGCTCGCCAATGCAACTCCCTTCCCGGACTAAGGACGATGTCCACAAGTTAAAATGCTTCTCACCTGGCTGCTCTGCAGCCTTTCTGTTATTGATGTCTGGCTATCTGCTTTCTAGCTAACATTAAAATATTGCTCGTTTTCCCTTTTTCTTTCAGCTTTTCCTTTCCTACATCTCAACCAAAAACGACCACGGGCACAATTCTGCGTTTCAAGAGCTCTTCGTGGTCTCGCGGTTTCACATTACGCGAGCGGTACGTCTGTGGCCAGAACGTGCCCAGAGTCCTCTGCCAGCTCCCTAGTGTCCCTTTCTTTCCAAAAAAAGAAAAAAAACCAAAAAAACCCCCAACCCCCCCAAAACCCACCCCAAAAAACCCCCACACCCAAACCCCAGGCATTATTTTTGCATGGTTAGCAATAATGTTAATCAAAGCATTAATTTAATTCGAACACAAAGAGGCGCAGGAGGAGGAAGAAGATCGGTCACTCTTTCAGCGCACAGTAAAATGTTCGATATAGGCTCGTGCAATGTAAACAGAAACACGTTCCCTCCTAGATGAGACTATTTACTACCAAACATTTACGAGACCGAGCACATGACAACATGGCATAATCAATGCAAGATCATTTAGCCTAACCGTGCATTAAAAACATCAATTCTGCTGCCTTTACCTCCCGGGTTATAACAAAGAGCTTCTCCAGAACATTTTCTGCAAGATTAAATGTGGCCGAAATGAATCTTTTTTCCCTCAGACCCTTTTTTAACTTCTGGCCCAGCAGACAACCCACCAAATTACAGAAACAAGTTTAATACGGCGACTGCAAGCGGACTGACATTTCATGCAGGTATTATAAAAATAAACGCCTGGAAGGGAAATCGAGGCCATTAGGCATGCTGCCTTACCTCGGGGGTAGCCAACCCTTTAGGATCTGGGGACTGTTTGACACGGTTGCAAGGGCTGCATGCACACGCTGTCCTGAACCGAGCCCCGGGGGACCCCGCGGCCAAGCAAACTCTGCAAACAAGCCATCCAGGCTCTGCGGAGAGGAGGAGATGGGCATGCAGAAGCACAACTGGTAAAAAATGTGTCGAGAAACACTTCAGAAAGCCTATAAAGGGCAGATAAGCATAACAGAAAGGAAATGTTTCAGAAATCCAAGGACTTCAAGCAATGATCATACAAGCGCTCCTCGAATACATTACAAATGCATTAATTCGGCAGGAGCAGCCCGGCTCGCTGCGCTGCCTCGCAGAAGGGGAAACCGTGCATGCGCGCGCGAGTCGACCACCGGCA
>NC_088103.1:47799403-47819403 GCF_036370855.1 Dromaius novaehollandiae | reverse complement strand
ACCTTTGTACCCATTAATTTCAAGTTTTGAGATACCAGTTCCGTATGAAAAAACATGTTACTGCATAATAAAGCTTGTTACGAAAAGTATTTAATATTCATAATGTTTCCGTAAGTAGCAAATTCTCATTAAAACAACGGCAATGCTTGCACCACTGATTCCTGTGAATCCCCACTTAGCAAGAACAATGCACAGCCGCCCGACTTCAAGAGCTCCGTCTGCAGCCAGAATAAACCGTTTCCTATTGCGTTTATCGTGATAAAAGCATTGTTCTGGGTTCTGGCAGCAGCAGCACTACACGTTGCTGTACTATACAGAATAACGTAATCATGGAAAGTGTATGTAATTATTTAAGCATATACATATACACACACATATGCACACGACACATGTTTTGTGTCAGATAAAATCAGATTAATCCACAGCACTGAAGGTGCTGTGCAAGATGCAAGTTTTGTTGCCGCACGGGAGAGGAAGCAGCACTCATAAAGCAATGCCGGCAGTGTTTCCCTGCAATATTTCTTGAGCATTATTCACAGTAAAGCCTAAATAATAATTTATGTGAACAGCATGTGGGAGTACCCTTTCCTAGCACCTGACTTCTTCCCGTGCAGCTGCCAGACAGCTAGACGGGCTAACCTTGCCCATGCACCAGCCACGAAGCCCCGTTTGAGACGTCTCCAAAACGATGCCCAGAAGCAGGTACTGCAAGTCGGTCACTGAGAAGGGCATAACCACCCAAATTCAAGTGCATACCTCAAAGTTTTCGAGCCTCTTCTGATACGTTACACAAGCAGGACTGTCAAAATGTGCAGTAATCTTTCAGCAGCAGAAATAGTCAAGAACTCTTCCACAAGCGGAACCACAGGCTTTTGCATTGCATTTTGACTGCATAAAATCATTAATATTAAATTTAATTTATACCAATCAGCCCAAGGTGAAGGTGCACGAAATTAACTTGATGCATTAAATTTTGAATTTTATTATGCAATGGACTTTAAAAGCTGTACTAATATACCCATGCAGCTGACAGAAGTGAACCAAGTTCCTAAATTATGATAAAATGTTTGGGTATATTTATATACCTATCTACATACGCACATTTAATTCCCTCAGCATTAATGTTGCATGCAATAATCTATCAATAGGTACTGATCATAGCTATTTACAAAACCTTGTCAAACAGCAAAGACAATCATCATAAATAAACCTTACTGATGCCACAGAACTTTACACTGAAACTGGCCTCAAAATCCTAATTGACACTGTAACAATTCATCCGAATACGTTAAAATACTGAACAGCTAGTGACCATCTTTGACAACTCATAGAGGATAGATCAGATCCTAGAGGACAGCAAAGACAGCGGAAAAAAGGAGACAGGAAAAAATTATAGACCAGTCAAACTTTGATATTGGGAGACATAATGGAACAAATCATTAAAATATTTATAAGCATCTCAGGTTCATAAGGTTATAAACCACCAAACAAATCTAATTTTTTTCTTTGACAAGATAATTGGCCTGCTGGATAAGGGGGAGCAATAGGGGCAATATATACTGACTTTAAGCAAGGCTTTATATAACTTCGCTTATGATATTCGCATAAGAAAGAGCGAAATGCAGTCTACAGGAACAGAGCTTAAGGTGGATGCCAAGAAGAGTTTTAAAAAATTTAAGCAGAAGTATTTACTGCAGTGGCTACAAGGGGAATAGAAACGTCAGTGTGCAGCCTCGTACTCTGCAGCAACGTCAGCTAACAGTTCGGTATACATGTTTTAACTGCCAATGGTACACCTGAATATACCGGCTACTTTAAATATTGGTTCACTGTCAAACCCTGATGGCATTACAAGTGCAGATTCTGCAATTGAGATCTATTGAGATAGATCTCAATCTCTGCAACTGAGATAATGCAATTCTGCATTACAAGTGCAATTCTGCAAAATTTGCATTTTGCAATGTGCAAAATTATGCACAATTCTGTTTGGTTAGGCCTGAGTTGGAGCCTAGCTTTGTTAATGATTTCATCAGAGAACATACTTATAAATCCAGTGAACATCGACCTGGGACACGGTCCAAGCAGCTCACGTGACAGAAGCAGAATTCAAAATTATGTTGACGACTTAAGAGAAACCAAGGAGATAAGAGAGGCACCACCAAGGGCAGAATGCGGCCCCTGGAAACGGAAGAGCAATTACACGCACGCAAAGTAAGGACTGCTGAATAACGAGGCTGCGGCAGCTCGGGAAAGCCCTGGGAACCGTAGTGGGCTGTAAACGTCATAAAAGCTGACAGTGTGATACTACTGAAAATAAGGACAACCCTGCGGAGTGGGATGCACACCCACGCGGGAACTGGGAGATGGACCGGGAGGAGAGGGCCACGGCACGCTCGTGCTGCATCTCCTGACCATCACCGAAAGCAGCGGCGAGAAGAGCAGAGGTCGGGACAAGAGGAATTAAGTAATGCTCTTGTCCAGCTCACCTTGCAGGCAAATCCACGCCTGGAAAAGGGGTCTTCCGAGCCGTTCCCAAAGAATATGTATGCAGAGGACTGGTCAACCGGCTGACTACTCACAGGGTTGGAATACGAAGACTGAAGACCAATTTTGCAGCCAGGGACTTTATGTAGGTATCAGGACGCACTGTCAAAGCATAAACTTACTTCGTACATGAGGCAGAGTCTTCTCAGAGTGCACTCAGCACACCAAACGTGTGCGGCCCAGCACAAGAGCATCTTTGAGATCACCCAACTCAAAACCGTTGTCAGTGTCGGACTAGGCAATCTCCAGGATCCCTGCCAATGTCCATCCCATCCTTTGTGATGTCCATACCCTGCCAGCTACGAAGGATATGGACATCCTAAAAATGACAATATCGCAGAATCACAAAAGATTAAAAATATTTTCGGAAAGGTAGGAAATTAAAGTATTTTTTTTTAATTCTGCAGTTGCACAGGTAGTTTAAGAGAAACTTCTGGAAAACAAGTGTTTCCAATACATTTTGTCAGGACTTCAGCTGGGAAAACATTTACTCTAGCAAAACGTGCTTACCGCCGTAAGAATCCCGAACTCATGCAAATGCAGCTTTTGTGATACAGAGATGCAGTATTTGCAGGACTAAGTACTGACCTCACGCCTAAGAGAGCAATAGATGCGACATATCCAGATTTAGCAAACTCTTTTATTAAAAATTTCTTATGACAGTCTCATAAAAACTAGGGAAATATGATCTACCTGAACACAGTTAAAAATGGATACCAAAAAAGGTTAAAAAAGAAAAGCAGCAGTAGTCACCACACAGCAGGCCATGGAGTAATATATAATTCTGACAGGACACTTCCTAAAATACTGTGTTTCGCTTAGCATCAAAAAATTGAAGACAAACTTCTGAAGGGCAATCAGGAAGCCGTAATTAAAACAGTATTTCAGTGGAATAGTTCAGTTCTGGAGGAAATATTACAGTAAATTACACACTATAAAGAGAGGTGGTATAACCATGCAAAGCAATATCTGGAAGCTGTGACCAGCACCACCAGCAGAGACCAAGCAACACGGCGACAGAACAGGTCTGTAGGTAGAATGGGATAAAACTAGAAAGGGAAATCGAGACACAGTACTGTACAATGGAAGACAACTTTACAGTGAGACTTAGTCTATGCCTGTGCTAGGTTTCACTACAAACTTGAGGCTTCTGCCACTTGCCTTTGATTCTTGCTCGACAATCGAATCAGCATATATAGCACTGTAATAATAAATTCGCATTTAAAGGTATGCATGGCCATCGTCAAGGTATCATTAGCAAACATACAGTCCATTCACAGAACTAATGTTAAAGGGCAGAAAATGTTCTCTGAGGCTGAGATTAGACAACGGAAGAAGTAACGGTCTGATACCTGCCTCCAGCGAGAGATCACCACTGCAGAGAGAAAACACTCCTTCACCAGCCCCAACGCAAAGTCATCCCCTAAACTGCCTTGGGTCAAACACTGTAGAGAAGAGTGGAGGAGACGGTTCCTTAAAACAGCTACTGATTGTCCTAAGAGGCACTACGGACACTTCTGCCTGTCCAGACATACCAACACAACCTCATCTTTTTCTGGATTCAAACTTGAGCTAATTCTCCTATTCTTGCCTGATCACAGTGAAACTTGAGGACGAGCGAGTGTTCCAGTATTACTAGAAAGATGAATGGAACGAGAAATTTTCACATTTTTGTCATCTGAACCTATTAATTACTAATCTGCCAATGCTGCCTATAGTTTCTGGAGAGATTTTCAACCTTTCAGTACTATTGGTCTCTAAAATTTTTCCCTAGAAGCTGAGAACACCTGCATAAGAACCTGAGCCTTGTGAAAACAGGCTTGGTTTTCCAGGTACCTGTCAAGACCTCTGGTAGTCTGTAGACGTGAAAAGGCCTGGGCGCCACATGCAGAAAAATCACAGAGCTACTGTAGAAAAAAACTTCGTAGGTGAGGCCTCTGGAGGCGGCATCCTTGGAGAAAGCTCTGCAAAACGTTCAGGACGTTAAATCTGTTCAGCTCTCTAAACCCACTTTGGTGGACTACAAAACGCACAAGTGACCAATCTCACAGCGGTGTCTTTTGTAGGTTTTGATGCCACAACATTTCTCACTGGTTTGGCCACCAGTTCCCACACGTTGGTGGCAGCAACAATGGGCAATTCTGAATAAACAGGGTGTTTTAAAACCTCACCTTTCCTCGGTCCTGACAAGAGCAGGTCATGGGGATGAACACGCTAGCAGCTGGTCGACACAAGCAATCCCGGTATTAACATCACTTCTGGCAATAACGGGACATTAAAACAAACAGAAAACTGGACGAGGCTTCATTCCCACTTCCACCTGAACAGGCACCATACGTCCTCCCCCAACTAAGTTTGCTTTCAGGATGAAATTCAGTACCAGAACGCATACATTTCAGGGTTTCTTTGCTGAGTTCAGAAGCTAGATGGGAGTCAGACAAGCGAACAATTTGGGAAGGATTCCCAATCATACCCAGTCTGATTCATTCAAAACTGAACTTGTGCAAAATATATGTGCAAATATACACACACCCTAGAAATACTGCCCTGTAAACATACATCTGAAATCAGTCAGATGAAGAGAAATCAATGGCTCTACTCGTCACTGACAAAGGAGTTTGTCCCAAACTATCACGTAGCAGCAGCTAAAAAATGAGCACACAGACGGGTTACTCGGCCTTCTCACCGCGTAGAGGAAGATGTGGGGATGGGAGGGGTCTGGAGACGGCATAAATAAGCAATGCATCCCCGAGGCGATAAATATTCAAGATCTCTCCTCCCTGAAATCCAGCTCTCCGCTTCAGACACACAAAACCTGGCCAGCTCCGATGATAAATCCATGGACGAAATTCTGGACTCCTGCTGCCTACAAAGGAGAAAGCGGGAAACGAGTGCAGCCACACCGCCATACGCGGAGAGGCGCCGGCCAGCGGGAAAACCTCTTCCATATTCCAAGACCACGAAACACCAACACAACACAGGGATGCTGCAGTCGTTGACATCCTCCCAACTACAGCTGCAAGTGCACTTTGTGCATGCAAGGCTCCTTAAAGACGCACATTTTCCGTGACTTGGATTTACAGCAGCTGTGGAGTAAGTATTTGACAGAGTGGGCTGTGGTCATCTCCACGTCAGACCAAGTACAGAGAGGCATCTTCAGTTGTGTGTTCGCCTTTGCAGAAAGCAGGTGTTGGACCGTTCAACTCTGCTATGCGCGGCAGACGGCCCACGAATGACACTCCAGCCGCACGTCTCAGTGGCGGAAAGTTCAAAATTAACTGCATTGATCGATCCAGATGAAAAGCTGGGTAATAGTTTCGCATACTCTAGACTTCTGCATTTTTGTATAACCATGATTTGAAATGAATGCCACCGTTGAACAGAAAGCTGCTAGAACATCATCAGGTTCATGTTATGCTTTAAGAGAAATGACCAAAGAAGGCACTATGGCATACTCAAAGTGCACGTTATAAAATGATACCCTTATTTAATGCATCGATTGTTAATAATAAAAATATAAAAAGCCATTTATGCCAGCATCACGAGCAGAATTTGTATGTTTACGGAAATTCAGAAATGAATTTATTTTTTCCTTTATTTGCTGAAGATACGGTGGAGGCCTAACAAGTGTACGTAGCATTTCTAAAGTCCTTTTCCCTTAGGGCATTAAAGGGATTTTGTGCATGCACATATATCCACACGTACCCACACCCTGCACGCAAGGGTGATAAACGTATCTTCTCCCACCGGCACTTGAGCACTGCCCTTTTGCTACAGCTGTGTGGCGAGCAGATCACGGTCAACTCACCTCTGAAAAGCGATGCTTAAGTGTGCCAAGTGCTGCCAAATATCGCTGGATCTTGGCTCGTGCTGTGGCACAGACCGGCCCCTAAGTACCGCTGCCGAAGGGGGACGATACCCCCGTCCCTGCCTCTCCAGAGCGCCCGTGAAAAGAGCAGACCTCTCCGGAGACAGCCAGAAAATAGAGAAGCGGCTGATGATGGTGAAAGTCCACGTCGCTGAGATGCCGCGGTATTTTCTGACTTACAAGACTTCTAAAAAGCCCAAATAGCTGTTTCTGATTTTCCTGTACGCACGAACAGCGTCCGGCTGGCAGCGGCGCGAGCAGCCACCAAGGCCGGGCACTTCAGCCCCATCTCAGCCGGTAATGGAGTAATTCACAGGAACGTATTACGCTTCATGAGAGCACTTTATGTAGTAATGGATATCTACTGGTCTCGGCACGGATCACATTACCTTGGCTCAGAAGAAGCTCCTCTAGTCTGTCAACCATGTTTTTGCATGTGCCATGAAATATTTGCACTTTATATGGTCCATACTTGCATTTTATATTTAATACTAAACAGTCTAGTAAATCCATACTGCAAGCGTATGGTCTTTTTACAGTGTGTTCAGAGAGGGAGAAGACAACTAAACAGTAAAACAGATTAAGCTTTATGGGCCCAAAGCTTTGACTAAAAGAGCGAATGTGTAATATTAAAGGCAGAGTTGACACGTAGCCATAGAGGGGCTCAGGATGGTGGATCCTGAACCCGGCGCGTTTCGCCAGCAAGGAAGGGTTGGCTTGAAATGAAGGGTTGGCTTAGATGAAAGGACGATGCGACCATCACGACAGCCGTGCACCAGGCATATAGAATTAATGAAAGTTAATTAAGGCTCGTATGGATACGCTATGGCAATAAAGATGCACAGAAACAGCTCATTAAATTCATAAGACACAAGCTATAGCAATGCATAATTAAGTCAATTCCTCTAAGAAAAGGTTTTTTCATTTAATATTGCATTTCTTCCTGCTAAACAAACAGGCATCTGAACAAACCTGTGGGCTGATTTCCTGTCCACTCTCTAAAATTGCCATTTAAAGCAATTGCAAGCAAACAAACAATAAAAAATCCACCACCTAGCAACAACTCGCGTGGTGTACGCCGGCTTACTCACGCTTCACTCCCGTGCTTGCGCTGACATGGAAAAAATGCACAGTAGCTGTGCCTTACGAGATGACCACTATCGAAGAACAAAAAATCAGGAAGAAAACGGTTACTTTAGCCGTGGACTGCTGATGATTTCCCATAGTTTGATGTGCACAGGCTGGTTTCGACCTGCATCACTTTGCCCATCCGCTAACCGCACTCGCGCTCGGGAGAAGGCTGGTGCAGTACCAACGCGCTGGAGGTGAGCGAACGCAGTAGCTGGTGGCTGAATCTGCTATAAAAGATCGACTATATTCACTAGCAAAAAGCTCCTAACCTCTTAAAACTGTAGTTAGCACATTTAAGTCTCCAAGGAGTTTAAAAGACACTATTTTTAACAGGATGTTTATACTATAGCTTGGAGCAGACGCTAGAAACACATTTTTTGTCCTGGAGTTTTCCAAACTCGAGAAATTGCTATTTCAGTTAAAATCCTCGCTTTATCTCTGTGGGAACTTCTCGGACCGCCACGACTGTTTTCCAATTCGAGGAGGTGGCCGCTCTGTTCGTCATGCTCGAAAGCGAGGTGAAACCCCACCACGCTCCTGGCACGAGCTCACTTACGTATTTCAGCTCCGGCGGTGCCAACGCTGCAGCCTAACCGGCACCGAACGCACTAACAAAAAAAAGCCCTGTGCTGACAAAACACACCGTCGTAATAAAACCACCTCCAGTTAATAACTTTGGAAAGTAACGTTAACTCCTGGCACAATAGAGGAGCCTTCTTAAACCCAATAAAGCGGTAACACGATTTACTCCCAGCTCCTTTTCCAAACATTACTCTCTGCCCACAATCACATTCGGATTACCAAATTCTCTTTGTAGTCCTCTCCTAGCAGTGGGAATACAATAAACCACTTAGATGACAGTAAAGTGTCTGTAAAATATATAACAGCAATAACTCCTGGCGGAAACGTGGCAGATACTTATCGGAGGGCTGCGGCATGGAGCGGCGCGACGCGGGCGAGGGGATGGGGCTCCTTGGGACGGGGCATCTCCGGCAGCTCCTGGCCACCGGGGCCCCATGACGGCACCCGAGAGGAGAGAGAAGTCGATCCCATAAGAACCAAGAGCGAGGCCACGCGAGCTCCAGCTGCCTCCGGTCCTCCCCTTTCCGTTCTGCAAGCAGGTACGCGGGAAGACACAAGGGAGCGGAGAGGGCAAAGGTAAGGTAGATTCCCAAAAGTCATGTTACTGTAGATCTCCATCAGCGTGAAGGGTGGTGAAGGCAGCCAGTGGCAGGTCTCCCCGCTGCCTCCTCCGACCACAGAGCAGAGACCTCGGCCAACGCGAAACCCCTTCCAAGGCCGCAAACGGACCCTACGACCGCAGCAGAGTCACAGAAACGCGTTAATCTGGGAACACAAAAAGTTACATGAAGTGTAAGGTGAATGAAGTGCCCCAACGAGCGAAGCCCTGGACGACCGCGTTACTCTGTGCACCACGGCGAAGGCACCCTTTCGCACCAGCCACTGGTTACACCTTTCCAAGATGTTTAAACGTCTTCTCGCAGAATTGAACTAATTGCTTCATTTCTTGATGAAAGAATTTAAGCCTCCAGAGCACAAACTTCACTTTTAAAGCTGAAGAAGAGAAAACATTGTTGAGCACGCTGCTGCAGCACACACCTTCCTGCAAAATCCATGACCTTGCTTTTGTTTTGGGCTTTTCTCGTTCTTTTTCGAAAGTGCTAAGCATCTACGGGTAACATCAGCTTCAGTGTTGACTCCAAGGCTTCAATGAAAACAGGTCAAAATACTTTTAGTATGATGAGTTTTTGTGACTCTGGGGGGAGGAAGCCATGCCGGGCTTTGGATCTCAACTCAATTTCCAAGAAAAAACACAGAATATTTTCCATACTCAAAATTATTTGCCAAACTTGCCTCAAGTTCATGAATACTTGCAGCGGACCTAACTGATGTGCTTCCACGAGCAAGTGCTTGAGCAAAGAGCTTGTCCGAATCTAGTGACTTTACTTCTTCGTGTATTCGTACACTAGTCATTGCATGCAAATGAGCAGGTACTCTTAGGCTTGCTGTCTAGGGCCAGTTGACATTATAAAATGCTGAAAAAAAAATACCCCAAAACAAAAACGCTCACAAGGTTCAACAGCTCATTGAGGTTTAGTTTAGCTGGGAATAAACTGCTTCGGAGGAAGAGGAAAGTGGCTCCAGCTCCCTCGCGGAGGGCTTTGGGCAGGCAGCCTCAACTTTAGGAAAGATTTACAAGAATGCAGATATATGCATCAGCGGCAATGCTAATGCTAATGCAAAAGTTAATTCTAACTGAAACATGCACACATTTTCCTCTATAATAATGAATCTGGCAAATGCATTTTCAGTAACAGACTTCTCAGGAAACAGAAGGTAGACTTACACAAAGGCATGTACCACCTGGTACCGGCACACAGTATCAGCACCGATACATAAAAGCATGTCTTTGGGTAAATCCTATGCATTGTGCTGCTGCAAAGCCAACAACACATATAGCAATATAATAACGCCCTTGTGTGCTTTTAACCTTGTTAGGAAGAATTAAAATTTGTAATAACTTTGAATAGATAAAAGGGTTTGCAAAGTGGGAGATGGGAAAAGACTGCCGTTCTTAATTTAATGGCAGAATACCGCATTTAATAAATGCATGTTTTTCCGCAACACGTTGGTAACCATTGGCGAAACGGAGCATGGGAAGGGGGGGCTCTGGGGGGCACATTTTCAGCAGCACATACAGCAGGTCCAAGGTGCAATTCCACGTAGCAGTAATTGGAGTTGTAGATACAATCTGAATAGCACTGGGTAAAAACGTACCCAAAGGAGTCGTAAGTCCCGCGGCCCAATGTAAATACGGAGGGAGCAACTTCGGCCCTTACAGACTTTACACCTACAAAATGTCCTACCACAGGTTCTCCGCGGCCAAAAAGCACCATTAGGGCTTTCGAGCATAACGATACCTTCTTTCGCCCCAGATTGCTTTTGTTGAAAATGAATGAATTTGTTCACACACAGGATACCGATACAATTCACTACTTAAGGCGGAGGAAAACGGACATTTCTGAGCAGAGCAGAATTAGTTGCCCCACAAGTTGCAATGCACATGCTTTGCAATCTGCTAAAATAATTCTCTTCAACTTTTTCCACAGGTTATTTTCAAAGTTGTTTCACTGTATATAAAACCATCATGCTTTGGAACCACACATAGGCTTTCTGCATAAAATACCACCTTATCTCTGTATAAGCAAACTATTTTAACTCCCTAGAGCTATTTAGCTAACCACTTGCTGTGACCTCTGAATTCTTATCCTGAATTATATTTTTATGTACTATATAAAGGTACTGTTATGTTACTGTTTTTATTCCAGGTGCCAAAAAGGACAAGTTTATTGCCAACTGCTTGCTCTATGTCTTTTAAGACTTAACTGACCCAGCAGTCTGATTTGTTATTAATTCACATGTGAATGGCTTATGAAGAAAACTACATCTAGCATGAAGGAAAATCAGCGGTGTTTATAGAAGAGAGTCAACACGCAGAAGCGCTGCCCCGCCAGCACGACTGAGGAGCCCCGCGCCAGCACACAGGAGGGCTCTTCTTTCCTTTGCAATGCTTTCTTACGCATTACGTGTGTCTACCATTAAGACTGCTGTCAGAGGGCAATGCCGCTGAAGATCCCTACCGGAGAGGTCACGAGTCCTGCAGCACAGGCACGGAGCTCCTTTCAGAGCAGATAACTCAACGGAGCTCACGACTGTTAAGACAGAGGTCGGTGGATACGTGGGTATGCTGCAGAACGAGCCCCTCTTAATAAAGCCTCATTTCTTCTATACGGTTCCAGGGCAAATCTAAGTGAAACACTTAAAGAGGACAGGGACAATCCTGCACAGGTAATATGTTGATTTTTGGACCATAGCTACCAAGAAGCATCCACTTCATCTGCCTCGCAATGTTACTTTGGTATATACCTGAGGGGTTAAGAAGCTGTGATGGTCCATAAGGCAAAGACGTGCCCAAAAGCTGGTGTATAAAGTGTTGTTTTACGGCACCGAGGAGACACAGCTCCCGGAGGACCAGAGTGGTTGGAGCTCAAAAGGGACCTAACGAGACACTACTGAGCCTCTAGACGTGTCAGGAGATCATCCGTAAGAGCTGTTTGAAGCCTGGGGCTGGGGAGGGAAAGCAAAGCCCTGGTTGTCCCCAAGGATGGTCGGCTGCAGAGACCATGGCCAGAACCCGCTTGCCCTCGCTGGTGACGGGACCGACCTCTCCGACTTTCGGTGGGGCTAGAAGGAAGCTTGCCCCTTGGAAAATGCATCCATCCTCCTTTCCCTGATAGGATTCACGCCAAACTTTGAAGGTTTCCCCCGGCTAAGCCACAGAGATAGGGCGGGCGGCAAATGGCCGCAAGTCTCTGATGCAGAATAACTCAACCTGGAGGCGTCGGAAGAGTCTTTGCCCTCTCACTGAGACCCAGGAGAAGGCGCTTCCCCGTGCCCAGCTCTCCCAGTTGTAGATCTTAAAACTGCAAGCGGAAGTACAGCGTGCATCTCCAGAGCAAACGCCCTGCCAAAAGCACTTTGCCGTTTAAGAGAAGCCTGTAATCAAAGAAACCAACAGACTTATTTAATCTCCGGCTTTCTCTGAATGCTTAACATTACAAACTGATCTACTTGAATCCAGCTACCGCAGGGCTGGAAGCTGCACAAAAACTGCAGAAACTGAAGTAAATCTTAAATCTATGCTGCACTAATCTCGACTATTATAAAAACTTAACCTTGACAATACACAGGAAAAGGGGTTACGCCTAATAACCGTCCAGACTGTAAAAACGAAAAAAACAGAAAGACCACCGAACAGTAGGCTTCTGTGCGAGGGACGGTATAATGCTAAAAGCTCAACAATAACAGAAAGGAGGTTTGTGAGAAAAACCCAGCCGGTGCTGTGTGGTCCCGCAGCACAGGCGGCTCCGCGCCGGTGGCTGTCTGCTGAGACCGTGTTATGAAAGAAAATCCTCCACGGCTAGGAAGGCTCTTCTGCGCGCCGAGACCTACAGAAAGCCATCTATTTTTATAATCACTGATGTCTTCATAGCTCCCCTTAAGTCAACAGAATGAAGATTATTATCCATGTCATTACCAGCATTAGGACAAAAAGAAGATATTGTTGGCTGCTGAATTAGGCATAAACTTGAATAATCTTTTAGGAGAAATTCCAGCTGCCTTTATCAGCAGGAAATACATAACACTGCACAACTGAATAAAAGGAAGGAATGGATCAGACTTGTGGAAACCACACTGGTACAACCGGAATGAGAAACTCTAGGTCATGCTTGGCAACACCGAAGGGCCGGGACACCTCCAGCTCACACCAGGCTTGGCCAACGTGCAACGGAAAGCCCTGGCACGAGGGGGTCTGCTCCTCTAAGGGGTCCACTCCTCCAAGGGATGCTGCTCCGAGGCACGTTCTCCTTACGGGCTGCTGCTGCAGGCATGATGCTTCCTTCACGTGAAAGTCGTCGTGCAAGTGGCTGCTGGCAGAGTCAAATCCCTCTCCAGGACATGGCGTTTTGCACCCTCCTGCCCACGAGCCGTGTCCTCTGCACTGGCGTAGGGAGCTCACCAGCTGCGGCCAGGCACGGACTACGATGGTTGAGAGGCTCCGGCACGCTTCAGCATTGAGAGGACATGACTGACTACTGCAGGGCAACGTACGCTGTTTTACGGAGAACAGCAGAAACTGCTAGAGCCACCATTAGTGAAGCACTTTGGACTGATTTACCTACCTTTGCTATAAGCATGCTTTAAGAGCAAATATTGTACTTTGGACATAAAGACTGAAAGCGGAGAGGAAGAACAGACAGTTGTGAAACCTGAATTTGCAGCAAAAGACTGTACTTTACTCTGATTAAAGTGACGAGTAAGTTAGCTCAGCGGAGCATTATGCATAAAGCAACACAGCTTCTCGCCCAAAAGTAATGCAGTTAACCACACAAGACTGCGCTGCGGAGAAGTCATCATGTTTCATTAACAGTGGGGAAAAAAAATCTACTCTTTCCTCTTTGTACCGGCTAAACTAGACATACATCGGGTTACGGGAACGGGGAATCTCCACCTCACAGAGCCAGGTTCTCCCTCAGAATTAGCACAGCCCAAAGATAAACCTCCGCTATTCTTCCTCCCCCACCTTAAAAAAGAAAATAAGAAAGGAAGACTTCTTCCTGAGAAAAGTCAAACCTTCCCTTTACCTTTTATGGCATTCACTGAGTGTTTTTCGTAGAGAGGGAACTGGTTCCCGTCGCGAAGCCGCATCCTGCATGAGAACCCAGCTTCCTTGGATAAGCTACACAAAGCTCTTCCTTAGGCAAACCAAATAAATCCCATATTTTCCTGAGGTTTTATTTGTCTTATAGATCTCTGCCTGGAAGCCTGGCGAGATGTCCTGCAGACATCCACAGTAAGAATTACACTTTGGGAAATCCCAGACTGAAATTTCAAATAATTCTCCTGCTGCTGGAACAGGACAGTTTTGAGCAGCCACTGACCTCAGATATTTTTCTTATTTTTTGTGGCAAAATGGAAGAAGATTTTGTTTTCTAACTAAAACAACTCATTCAGAAGGTAGTCAAGAAACGTATCTGCAACTCTGAGCATTTCTTTCTGTCTAGAGGGACATGAAATCTTCTATGCCATTAAATAATTTTGACTCATTCTTCCATGCAGAATCGAGAAAACCACATGGCAGTGGAATAGCTGCAAACGCGCCCAGGCCGCCACAACAGACCTCAAAAAGCTGCACAGTGAGTAAGGAGCTGTTACTTCACCCACAGGTAACTACTAACTTTTTGGAGTCTTACATGAAAACGGCCAATGGCAATCTTCTAAACAGGCTGTGAAATGATCCTTGAGAAATTTCAGGGTCTGAAAGCAGTGACGCTCTCCTCCAGCCAAGACCTACAGAAAACTTTTGAAGAACAAACCACTGGAAGAGATGGAGAACAAAGAAGGAAGAGCAAAGAAACTGCTGTACATCCAAAGCGATGAGCTATGTAAGAATTACTCATTTATACAGGTAATACTAAGAATTTTAAAAGGACACTTTTGTTTCTTAAAAGATTTCTGCCATTTCACCTGGGTATTGAGAAGATGGAAAGGAAACAGAATGAAAGATGCAGATTATTTTCCTAAGTACCTCTAGAAACATCAGGAAAGTACGGAACAAGCAAGAGAAAGGAGAGAGCATTTCCCCTGCTTTGTCAGGCAGGAGGGGTAGGAAGCTTTTAAAAATGAGGAATTGTTATTTGCTCTTGGCAAGAAGGAACCTTTATTCTTATGAATGACTGATTGAATCATTTAATTAGTTGTGATTAAAATGTTAGAGAGAAGGCTGGCAAGGACTTCAGATGATTAAAGAGATGCCCCAGTCACAGCCACTCCAGAGAAGTAACATCTTCAGTAAGAATTTCTAAAAAAGAAGAGGAAATGAACTGTTATTTCCAAATTGTGTGTATTTACCATGGCATTCCAAAAAGGCATTCGAAGCCAGAATCGGTGTGGGGCTCGCATTTTCTTCTTCCAAAAGTTTGTGCGTCAAGGTCATCGTGACGACAGGAAGAGTTGCTGTAGCTCATCAAATCATCTAAAGTTAAGTGGTATTAAGTTCTTTCAGTAAATACAGCTATTCAGTTTCCAAAAATGGCTTGAGCAGAGATATTGAGAAAGATGCGATTGCCTATACTTGCAGCTGCACAAAAAAGGCGGTTTCTGTGGTTTAGATTTAACATAGGTCAGAAAAAAGGACCAAAGACTCCTTTCAATAAATTGTATCATTTTCAACTCCAGACAATCCAAGTACTCATCAGCGAGCTAAAAAGGGCAAGACGACAACGAAGAGCGTGGTTTGGCAGCGACAGGAGAGCAAAATATGTATTTTACTTCCAAGAAGCAGGGTGCAAAGCAGCGGGCTGTCAAACAGAGCATCCAACGCAGACGAGCCAGCTGGAAACCCACCGCTCCGCAAGCCGACATGCTTGTGCGAAAGCCGGGAAGGAAAAACTCGCAGGAGAAGGACAGCGTACAGGCAGACGGGGGTATGGTTCAGGACTGCGTGGAGCGGGATGGGACATCCGAAAGGCAATTTCTCGCAACGTATTGCTGCCGCCCATCGGTACGCTGCACTGATCTGAGTCGGAGGTAAGCAGAGAGCTGCCGGACTGAGCTAAGAAACCAGTTAGGAGAAAGCTCAGGGCTCACGGTGGAGACAGGAGGTAGCAGAAAGTGGAAATTCAACGGGAGCCAGATCGACTCTTTCGAAACCCAGATCCTATCAGACTGTTGGGCAGTTTTCACATCCCTAATGAGAACCAGTTTAAATAAAAGCGGAACTTCGTATCACAGCCCATTAGTGAAAGAGTATAACAAGAAAAAATCTTGACTGAAGTCAGCATAACAAAGCCAAAAACGTACTTCCAATAAAAGTACTATCAACATATCTGAATAATTAATTCAGAAATAAAAGCAGTTTCAAGGTTAGCAAGGTTCCTTCAATGCTCTTTGAATAATTTCCAACATCCAACAACTTCCAGTATAACGATGCGTGTGGAGTTGCGTATCAGGGCACACTTACACGAGCTAAGCATCCACGGAAATACCTGGAACGGGAAAATGTGACTTCCTACAGGCAAATAAAAATCAAAAATACTGCTAATTGTATCGTGAAAACTAAACCTAACCCATGCTCCTAAGGGCTGGAAAGCTAGAAAAACGGAGAGGTATATATTGCACTTGATTGGATCAATGACATGCAAAGTACTCATGAAGGCGAACATAGGGGCTTTTAACAGCACGCAGTTAGGAACTGCGAGAAGAAATCTGAGACGAACAACACGCTGAAGCCTGGTGTCAATTTAAATGCACTGAACACCAGAAAAATGCCCCCAACTAAGGCTTCAAACTTGTACAGCACATTTCCACTCAACCCAACTAGATTGCCTGTCACATCTGACATGGCTTGTCAAAAGTTATCCTTCACTGCTCATGGGCAACATGGAGGGTCAAAAGACCAAATACAATGGTCCAACCCAGCCCATTTTTTTCCCGTCAGAGCAGCAGATATTGAACTCGAAGATGACAAGACAGAGCAGGTTGAAACGGCTGCCAGAGAAAGAGAAGCTGTCCAAAGCCGCTGATCTGAAGGAGAAAAACCAGCCTATCTGTGCATGTCAGCGCGGGGCTCGGAGGCTGACAACGCGCACAAAAGCGGGGAGGAAGCCGAGGAACTGAAAGTGGCCTTCGCAAGCCATTTTAGCTCTTAAAAAGAAGAAAAGCCACGCTCACGGGATAATGTGAAACATAAGTGATAGAGGGGAAACGGAACGTACGGCATTTCCTTAATCTAAATCGATATTACAGAGAGGGGATTTTTTGGTCTTCAAAAAAAAATTTAAATTTCAGGGTATCTTCCTAAAAATAAACTATGAATGAGGAAAAACCTTTGAAATAAAAGTCTGAAAAAGCTAACAACCTTTCTAAAGAGGCTTAAAATCTTTATCAACTGTTTCAGTCACGAAATTTGCTAACTGTGATGACGGGAGGCATTAAATGATAATTCCTGCTTATGGAACGGCAATTCATTAACAGTTGCAAAGAAACCTGCCGTAAGCTGGTTGCACTTAGTAGCCTTATGCCCACTTGCATGGGCACCACCGGCAGATTTTCTGCAATATTACTAGCGAAGTTGCAGCCGCATCCTTGGCCGAAATGAAATTTTCAGGACATTCGGCTCTCCCAGATGCCCGACACCCTCCTTCCTCTCCCCAATTGCTGTAACCTCATGAGACCATTTCTAATTGTTTGGGTGCAAGAAACCCAACGTGCTCCTTTTCTCTCCCTCTGCTGTACTCGCAGCATCACAGATCTCTTCTCCTAACTGAACACGCTCACAAATAGAAAACATTTGGAGGAAAATCCTTCTGCACGCTGAGAGCAGGGGTTATTCCAGCGTGGTGTACCTGGGGCTGTAATCACGGTAGCTGACGACATCGTGACAACTATTTTCAAAACACGGAGGGCTAAAAAATTAATATTGAAACAGGAAAGCCTGCTTTTTTTATCCTGTTGTAATTAAAGACTTTTTTTTTCTGAACTGTGTTCAGTTTTGTTGGATAACCTTTTAATCTAATCTACCGCATGTCTCAGTCTGAGCTTTAGCACATTACATATATAAAAGTCATTATTTTCTTTTGCAATAGCTTTATTTTCTTTCCGTAATCGCTGCTCTTTTGCGTAAGGTCATCCAGATCACTCAAATTGCATATATACGTTACTATAGACACGTAAATTCACACATTTCGCTTTGTATGCATAAACGATTCTCCTGAGTGAAAAAAGCTAGTATTTCAGATGTTTTTAAGACCTTAATCTTTGGTTAAGAAACAAAGAAATCTAATTTCCTAGGCTCTGCTCCCGTATTTGCCTTTTCAGATTGTCTCGCAGCGGCGTTTCACCCTCGGCCCCGTGTCCTCTCGCGGGACAGCGGCGTGGATGGTGCCGGGAGGGTCGGTCCGCGGGAACCACCGCTGCCGTCCCGCCGGGCGCGTGAGCTGCCGTTTAATTCAAGTGCACTCGAGCTGCAGCAAACACGGCGCGGCCGGGAGCGCGGCGCGGTGCGTCAGGCTCCATCCGAGGAAGGAGAGGTGGGTAAATATTACCGAAAGCATATTAAACTAATCTGATTAATACACTCCTTCTCCGAAACTCTTCAGCAGGCTCCTTGCTATCAAGCACAGCCCCGTCGGGGAAAGGTTACCGGGAACGCCCCACGCATGTCAAGTACGTGAATATACGTGTCGGAGAAATGACCCCATCCGTAACTCCCCTAGCTCACCAAAACCTCTGAAAACGCTTATGTTCAGGACTTCCTGAGCACAAACCGAGACACGAACGAGATGCCTGAATTTACAGTGTCGAATACGGAAAGGCACTAGTGGTCAAGAGACGGAAAGCTATGCAATACTTAACGTTAAATTGGAGAGAACATAACTCAATAAAATTATTACTTCTTTAAACAGAAATGAAATGGTAGCTGGGTAGCCAACTCGATGCCTCAGCGCTGAAGGCTTTTGGGAGAAGACCACAGCCCAGGGATTTTCAGGACCAAAGTCACCCGGCTGAAGGGCAGCAGACGGCATATTTTTAGGGTGTGCACGATTAAAAAGGCTCGGCGGCTTCTGGAGCAACGAAGCTTGCACAAAACCCGCGGCGCGTCCCCCTCCCGCGGCCGCCCCAGCGCGGCTCCGCCAGCCGCTCCGGCAGACCACCTCCGCGCACGCCATCTCCCCACCACGCTCCAGGCTAAACTCGCCCTGTGTACATACCAGTAAATTCAACAGCCTCTTTAACATCTGAGAGCGAATTACTGACAAGTCATTTTGTGCTCCATATTGCAAGTCAATGTGGCAACCCTGTTTTTTTTCCTATTACAAACATGTACTGCACCTCGGCTCGGAGTCGTTTGGATGCTGATACAAGATTCATAATGGCTGTCAGAATCTGCAATTTTTCCTTTTGTTTTATGAGGTCAGGCAATATTACCTGCACTGATGTATTCCATTTTCCCAGCTGAAAACCTTCTCATTTGAGCACGACAGGTTGAGGGAGTCATGATTTTGCAACCTAGCATGTGAAACACGGTACGAGGGGGCAGATGGCTAACCCCATGTTCTCCTTTTGCTCTTGTCCACTGGCAACAGTAAATTAAACTGTCAAAAATGGAATTGTCCTGTCATCAACACAGCCATGGCTTCACAAGTATTGCAACATCAGATATATTTCTAATTCTGCATTTCCCTGCACCTGTAATTTCATCAGGAGCTCGCACTGGACCATGGTGAGAAGCTGTCCGAGGGACACTGGCACCGCCAATTCCTTCGCAGGCTTGACATGGCATTTCAAAGACAGAAATTAATGAACAATACTGGCAATTTGTTATATATAAAGAAGTGCTCGGCGCGGGGGCTTGACCCTCGGCAGAGCTTCGAGCCCCAGTGAGCGGGCAGAAACGCTAACGCGGCTGTGACACGGGGGCCGCGCGGAAGCGGTCGTGACAAAAGATAAAAAATTAAACCTATTTAAATGTATTAATCACACGGATGAAACGGGCTTGCTGACACTTCAAAAGGGAGCGCTTTCCCTTTTAACTCCCGCACAGATTAAAAACACCTCTTAAAAGTTCTTCTTCTCCCATTGAACCGGTTCTGCTCTGACGCACGCGGGCTCCTACGTCGGGAGCGGCAACAGTAGTTATTGGGAAGCGAATCAAGGTCGTCTCCTTCGAAATCTGAAATATTCACAACAACGTTTCCTTTCATCCCGCAACCCTCTGGAGGTCATTTTAAAGGAACACGATTAATTGCGATCCTCGTGCCGGCATTTCAACGTGGTTTGAGCTTTCACTCGGAGATGACTTCCTACCTTTCCT